>NC_142501.1:457585-490085 GCF_057876585.1 Rhinolophus sinicus | reverse complement strand
AACCCTAACGCAAACCTAACCCTAACCCTAACCCTAACCCTAACACTAAACCTAACCTTAAACCTTAAGTTAAACCTAAACCCTACCCCAATTCCTAACCCTAACCCTAACCCTAACGCTAACCTAAACCTAACCCTAACCCAAATCCTAACACTAACCCTAACCCAAACCCTATCCCTAACCCTAAAACTAACCCTAACCCTAACCCTAACCCTAACCCTAACCCTAACAATATACCTAACCACAACCCTAACGCTAACGCAAACCTAACCCTAAGCTTAACCCTAACCCTAACCCTAACCCTAACCCTAACGCAAACCTAACCCTAATCCTAACCCTAACCCTAACCCTAACCCTAACCCTAACGCAAACATAAACATAACCCTAACCCTAACACTAACCCTCACGCAAACCTAACCCTAACCCTAAACATAACCCTAACCCTAACTCTAAACCTAACACTAACCCTAACCCTAACCCAAACCTAACCCTAAACCTAACCCTACCCCTAACCCTCACGCAAACCTAACCCTAAACCTAACCCTAACCCAAGCCTTACCCTAACACTGACCCTAACCCTAACCCTAACCCTAACCCTAATCCTAACCCTAACCCTAACGCAAACATAAACCTAACCCTAACCCTAACCCTAACCATAACCCTAACCCTAAACCTAACGCTAACCTAACCCTAACCCTAACCCGAACCCTCAAGCAAACCTAACCCTAACCCTAAACCTAACCCTAACAATAACGCTAAACCTAACACTAACCCTAACGCTAACGAAAACCTAACCCTAACCCTAACCTTATAACTAACCCTAACCCTAACGCAAACCTAACCCTAAACCTAACCATAACCCTAACCCTGACCCTAACCCTTACGCAAACTTAACCCTAACCCTAACACTAACCCTAACCATAAACGCTGGTCCTAAGCCTAACCCTAACCCTAACCCAAACTCAACCTAACCCTAACCCTAACCCTAACCCGAAACCTAACCTTAACCCTAACCCTAACCTAACCCTAACCCTAACCCTAACCCTAACCCTAACCCTACCCTAACTTTACACTAACCCTAACCCTAACCCTAACCCTAAACCTAAACCTAAACCCTAACCTAATCTACCCAAACCTAACACTAAAACTAACCCTAACCCTAAACACTAAACCTAACCCTAACCTAACACTAACCCTAACTCTAACCCTAAAGTAAGCCTAATTCTTACCCTAACCCTAACCCTAAACCTAACACTAACCCTAACCCTAACGCAAACCTAACACTAACCCTAACCCTAACCCTAACCCTAAAGCAAACCTAACCCTAAACTTAACCGTAAACATAACCCTAACACTAACGCAATCCTAACCAACCCTAACCGTAACACTAATCCTAACCCAAACCCTAACGCATAACTAACCCTAACCCTAACCATAATCCTAACCCTAACGCAAACCTAACCCTAACCATAACCCTAACCATAACCTTAACACAAACCTAACCCTAACCCTAAACCTAACCCTAAACCTAACCCAAACCCTAACCCAAACCCTAACGCATAACTAACCCTAACCCTAACCATATCCTAACCCTAACGCAAACCTAACCCTAACCATAACCCTAACCATAACCCTAACACAAACCTAACCCTAACCCTAACCCTAACCCTAAACCTAATCCTAACGCTAACCCTAACGCAAACCTAAACCTAACCCTAAACCTAACCCTAACCCTAACGCAAACCTAACCCTAACCCTAACCCTAACACTAATCCTAACCTAACCCTAAACCTAAACTTAACCCTAAACCCTAACCATAATCCTAACCCTAACACAAACCTAACCCTAACCCTAGCCTTAACCCTAACCCTAACCCTAACGAAAAGGTAACCATAACCATAACCCCACCACTAACGAAACTTAACCCTAACCCTAACACTAAACCTAACCCTAACCCTAATCCTAATGCAAACCTAACCCTAACCCTAACCCTAACCCTAACTCTAACACTAAAACTAACCCTAACACTACCGCTAACGCAAAACTAACCCTAAACCTAATCCTAACCCTAACCCTAACCGTAACGCAAACATAACCCTAACACTAACCCTAACCCTAATCCTAACCCTAAACCTAATCCTAACCCTAACACTATCCTTAACGCAAACGTAACCCTATCCCTAACCCTAACCATAAAACCCTAACGCTAACCCTAAACCGGACGCTAACCCTAACCGTAAACACTAGCAATAACCCTAACACTAACCCTAACGCAAACACTAACCCTAACGCTAACCCTAACCCTAACAATAACCCGAACCTGAAACCGAATCAGAACCCGAACCCGAACCATAACACAAACCCTAACCCTAAACCTAAAACTAAACCTAAACTTACCTAACACTAAAACTAACTGTAAACCTAAACCAAACCCTACTCTCACCCTACCCTAACCTAACCCTAACCCTAATCCTAATCCTAACCTAAACCCTAAACCTAACCCTAACCTATCCTTAACCCTACACTAACCGTAACCTAAGCCTATCTCTACAACTAACCTTAACCCGAAACCTACACTAACCCTAACCCTAACGCAAACCTAACCCTAAACCTAACCCTAACCCTAATGCAAACCTCAACCTAAACCTAACCCTAACCCTAACCCTAACCCTAACCCTAACCCTAACACTAAACCTAACCCTAAAACTAACTTAAACCTAAAGCCTAACCCTAACCCTAACCCTAACCCTAAACCTAACTTTAAAATTAACCCTAACCTTAACACTAACCCTAGCGCAAACATTACCCTAACCCTAACCCTAAACCTAACTCTAACCCTAAACATAACCCTAACCCTAACCTTAACGCAAACCTAACCCTTACCCTAACCCAAACACTAATACTAACCCTAACCCTAACCATAACCCTAACGAAAACCTAAACTTCAACCTAATCCTAACCCTAACCCTAACCCTAACCCTGAACCTAACGCAAAAGTAACACTACCCCTAACCCTAAACCTAACCCTAACCCTAACCCTAACCTTAACCCTAACCCAAACCCTAACCCTAAACCTAAACCTAACCGTAAACCTAACCCTAAAACTAACCCTAACCCTAACGCTAAACCTAACCCTAACCCTAACCCTAACGCAAACATAACCCTAAAACTAAACTTAACACTAAACCCTAACCCTAAATCTAACCCAACACAAAGCTAACCCTAACCCTAAACCTAACACTAACCCTAAAACTAACCCTAACCCTAACGCTAACCTAACCCTAACCATAACACTAACCCTAAGGAAACGTAACCCTACCCTAACCCTAACACTAACCCTAACCCTAACCCTAACCCTAACTCTAACCCTAACTCTAATCCTAAACCTAACCCTAACCCTAACGCAAACCTAACCCTAACCTAAACACTAACCCTAACCTTAACCTAACCCTAACCCTACCCTAACCCTAACCTAAGCCTATCTCTAAAACTAACCCTAACCCTAAACCTACACTAACCCTAACCCTAACGCAAACCTAACCCTAACCCTAACCCTAACGCAAACATAACCTTAAACATAACCCTAACCCTAACCCTAACAATAAACGTAACCGGAACCCTAACCCTAACGCAACCTAACCATAACCCTAACCCTAACCCTAATGCAAATTCAACCTAAACCTAACCCTAACCCTAACCCTAACCCTAACCCTAACACTAAACCTAACCCTAAAACTAACTGAAACCTAAAGCCTAACCCTAACCCTAACCCTAACCCTAACCCTAACCCTAACCCTAAACCTAACCTTAAAATTAACCCTAACCTTAACACTAACTCTAATGCAAACCTAACCCTAACCTTAACCCTAAACCTAACTCTAACCCTAAACCTAACCCTAACCTTAACCCTAACGCAAACCTAACCCTAACCCTAACCCAAACCCTAATACTAACCCTTACCCTAACCATAACCCTAACGCAAACCTAACCCTCAACCTAACCCTAACTCTAACCCTAACCCTGACCCTAAACCTAACGGAAAACTAACACTAAACCTAATCCTAACCATAACCCTAACCCTAACCCTAACACTAACGCAAACCTAACGCTAACCCTAACCCTAACGCTACACTAAACCTAACCCTAAAACTTAACTTAAACCTACACTCTATCCCTATACCTAACCCTAACACTAAACTATACCCTAAACCTTAATTTAACTCTAAACCATAACCCTAAACCTAAACCTACCCCTCACGCTAACCTAAACCTAACCCTAACCCAAACCCTAACTCTAACCCTAACCCTAACCCTAAAACTAACCCTAACCCTAACTAACCCTAACACTAACGCTAAACCTAACCCTAACCCTGACCCGAACGCAAACATAAACCTAAACCTAACCCTAACCTAACCCTAACCCTAACGAAAACGTAACCCTAACCTTAACACTAACACTAACCCTAACCCTAACCCTAAACATAACCAGATCCCTAACCCTAACGCAAAACTAACCCTATCGCTAACCCTAACCCTAACCCTAATGCAAACCTAAACCTAATCCTAACCTTATCCCTAACCATAACCCTAACCATAACACTAAACCTAACCCTAAAACGAAACTTAACCCTAAAGCCTACACCTAACCCTAACCCTAACCCTAAACCTAACCGTAAAACTAACCGTAACCCTAACACTAACCCTAACCCTAACCCTAACCCTGACACTAATCATAACCATAACTCTCATCCTAACCCTAACGCTAAACCTAACCCACATCCTAAACTTAACCCTAAACCCTAACCCTAACCCTAACGCAAACCTAAACCTAACCCTAACCAAAACCCTAACCCTAACCCTAACCCTAACTCTAACCCTAAACCTAACCCTAACACTAACACTAACGCAAACTTTCCCTAACTCTAACCCTAACCCTAACCCTAAGCCTAACGCATACCTAACCCTAAACCTAACCCTAACTAAAAACCTAACGCTAACTTAACCCTAACCGTAACCCGAAACCCTAACACTAACCCTAACCCTAACCATAACCCTAACGCAAACCTAATCCTAACCCTAACCCTAACCCTAACCCTAAACCTAACCCTAACGCAAACTTAACCCTAAACCTAAACCTAACCATAACCCTAACCCTAACCGTAATCCTAACCCTAACGCAAACCTAACCTTAATCCTAACCCTTACACTAACCCTAACACTAAACCGAACCCTAAACCTTAAAATAAACCTATACCCTAACCCTAACCCTAAACTAAACCTTACCCTAAAGCTTAACTTAACCCTAAACCCTAACCCTAAACCTAACCCTAACACAAACCTAACCCTAACCCTTACCCTAACCCTAACCCTAACACTAAATCTAACCCTAAACCTAAACTTAACCCTAAACCCTAACCCTAAATCTAACCCAACACAAAGCTAACCCTAACCCTAAACTTAACCCTAACCCTAAACCTAACCCTAACCCTAACGCTAACCTAAACCTAACCATAACCCTAACACTAAGGAAACGTAACCCTAACCCTAAACCTAACACAAAACTTAACCCTAACCCTAACCCTAACCCTAAACCTGACTCTAATCTTAAACCTAACCCTAACCCTAACCCTAACGCAAACCTAACCCTAACACTAACCCTAACCCTAATGCAAACCTAAACCTAACCCTAACCCAAACACTAAACCTAACCCTAAAACTAAACTTAACCCTAAAGACTAAACCTAACCCTAACCCTAACCCTAACTGTAAAATTAACCCTAACCTTAACACTAACACTAATGCAAACCTAACCCTATATCTAACCCTAAACCTAACTCTAACCCTAAACTTAACCCTAACCCTAACCCCAACGCAAAGCTAACCCTAACCCTAACCCTAACCCTAACCATAACCCTAACCCTAACGCAAACCTAACCCTAACCCTAAACCTAACCATAACCGTAACCCTAACCATAACACTAACCCTAACGCTATCCTAAACCAAACCCTAACCCAAACCCTAACACTAACCCTAACCTTAACACTAACGCAAACCTAACCCTAAACCTAACCCTAACCCTAACCCTAACCTAAACCCTAACCCTAAACCTAAACATAACGCAAACCTAACAGTAAACCTAATCCTAACCATAACCCTAACCCTAACCCTAACAATAACGCAAACCTAACCCTAACCATAACCTTAACCCTAACACTAAACCTAACCCTAAACCTTAACTTAAACCTAAACCCTAAGCCTAACCCTAACCCTAACACTAAACCTTACCCTGAAACTTAACTTAACTCTAAACCCTAACCCTAAACCTAAACCAACCCTAAAGCTAACCTAAACTTAACCCTAAACAAAAACCTTAGCCTAACCATAACCCTAATCCTAACACTAAAACTAACCCTAACCCTAACCCTAAACCTAACACTAACCCTAACCCTAATACTAAACCTAACCCTAAACCTAAACTTAACCCTAAACCGTAACCATAAACCTAACCCTAACACAAACCTAACCCTAACCCTAACCCTAACCATAACGCAAAGGTAACTATACCATAACCCCACCACTAAAGAAACTTAACCATAACCGTAACCCTAACACTAAACCTAACCCTAACCCTAATCCTAAAGCAAAACTAACCCTAACCCTAACTCTAACATTAAACTAACCCTAACACTAACCCTAACGCAAAACTAACCCTAAATCTAATCCTAACACTAACCCTAACCGTAACGCAAACATAACCCTAAACCTAACCCTAACGCAATCGTAAACCTAAACCTAACCCTAACCCTCACCCTAAACCTTATACAAAACCTAACCCTGAACCTAAACTTAACCCTAAACCCTAACCCTAAAACTAACCCTAACATAAACCTAAACCTACCCTCACCCTAACCCTAACCTTAACGCAAACCTAACCCTAACCATAACCCTACCCCTAACTAAACATAACCCTAATCCCAACCCTAACACTAAACCTAACCCTAACCGTAACCCTAATGCCAACTTAACCCTAACCCTAAACCTAACCCTAACTCTAATCCTAAACCTAACCCTAACCCTAACCCTAACGCAAACCTAAACGTAAACCTAACCCTAACCCTAACCCTAATCCTATCCCTAACGCAAACCTAATCCCTAACCTTAATCCTAACCCTTACCCTAACCGTAACGCAAACATAACCCTAACACTAACCCTAACCCTAATCCTAACCCTAAACCTAATCCTAACCCTAACACTAACCTTAACGCAAACGTAAGCCTAACCCTAACCCTAACCATAAAACCCTAACGCTATCCCTAAACCGGACCCTAACCCTATCCCTAAACACTAGCTCTAACCCTAACACTACCCCTAACTCAAACCCTAAACCTAACCCTAACTCTAACCCGAACCCGAACCCGAACCCGAAACATAACAGTAACCCTAACCATAACCCTAACACTAAACCTAACCCTAATCCTAACACTAAACATAACCATAAACCTAACCCTAACCCTAACCCTACCCTACCCTAACTTAACTCTAACTCTAACCCTGACCCTAAACCTAAACCCTAAACCTAACCCTAACCTAACACTAACCCAACACTAACCCTAACCTCACCCAATCTCTAACACTAACCCTAACACTAAACCTACCCTAACCTTAACCCAAACGCAAACCTAACCCTAACCCTATCACTAACCCTAACGCAAACCTAACCCAAACCTAACCCTAACCCTAACCCTAACCCTAACGAAAATGTAACCCTAAACCTAACCCTAACCCTAACCCTAAAAATAAAAATAAACCTAACCAAAACCCTAACCCTATCGCAAACCAAACCCTAACACTAACCTTTACCCTAACCCTAATGCAAACCTAAACCTAACCCTTAAGTTAAACTTACCCTAACCCTAACCCTAAACTTAACACTAAACCTAACCCTAAAACTAAACTTAACCCTAATGCCTAACCATAATCCTAACAAAACCCTACACCTAAACGTAAAATTAACCCTAACCCTAACACTAACCCTAACCATAACCCTAAACCTACCTCTATCACTAAACTTAAAACTAACCCTAACCCTAACCCTAACCATAACTCTAACCCTAACCCTAACACTAAACCTAACCCCAAACCTAAACATAACCCTAACCCTAACCCTAACCCTAACCCTAACCCTAACGCTAACCTAAACCTAACCCTAACCCAAACACTAACACTAACCCTAACCCTAACCCTAAACCTAACCCTAACCCTAACCCTAACCCTAACCATAAATCTAACCCTAACCCTAACACTAAACCTAACCCAAAACCTAAACTTAACCCTAACCCTAACCCTAACCCTAACCCTAACCCTAAGCCTAACCCTAACCCTAACCCTAACGGAAACCTAAACCTAACACTAACCCTAACCCTAACCCATATGCAAACCTAAACTTAACACTTACCCTAACCCTAACACTAAACCTAACCCTAAAACTAAACTTAACCCTAAAGCCTAACACTAACCCTAACCCTAACCAAAACCTAACCGTAAAATTAACCCTAACCCTAACACTAACCCTAATGTAAACCTAACCGTAACCCTAACCCTAAACCTAACTCTAACCCTAAACCTAACCCTAACCCTACCCTAACGCAAACCTAACCCTAACCTTAACCCTAACCCTAACACTAAACCTAACATTAAACCTTAAGTTAAACCTAAACCCTAACCCAAATCCTAACCCTAACCCTAACCCTAACCCTAACGCAAAACCTAACCCTAAACCTAACACTAAACATAACCCTAAACCTTAACTTAACCCTAAATGCTAACCCTAACCCTAACCCTAACGCTAACCTAAACCTAACCCTAACCCAAATCCTAACACTAACTCTAACCCTACCCTATCCCTAACCCTAAAACTAACCCTAACCCTAACCCTAACCCTAACCCTAACCATAACAATAAACCTAACCAGAACCCTAACGCTAACGCAAACCTAACCCTAACCTTAACCCTAACCCTAACCCAAACCCTAACGCAAACCTAACCCTAATCCTAACCCAAACCTAACCCTAACCCTAACCATCACGCAAACCTAACCGTAACCGTAAACATAACCCTAACCCTAACCCTAAACCTAACACTAACCCTAACCCTAACGCAAACCTAACCCTAACCCTAACCCTACCCCTAACCCTCACGCAAACCTAACCCTAAACCGAACCCTAACCAAAGACTAACACTAACCATGACCCTAAACCTAACCCTAACCCTAACCCTAATCCTAACCCTAACCATAACGCAAATCTAAACCTAACCCTAACCCTAACCCTAACCCTAACCCTAAATCTAACGCTAACCTAACCCTAAAACTAACCCTAACCCTAACCCTCAAGCAAACCTAACCCTAACCCTAAACCTAACCCTAACAATAACCCTAAAACTAACACTAACCATAACCCTAACGCAAACCTAAACCTAAACCTAACCATAACCCTAACCCTGACCCTAACCCTTACGCAAACTTAACCCTAACCCTAACACTAACCCTAACCCTAAACCCTAGTCCTAACCCTAACCCTAACCCTAACCCTCACCTAAATTCAACCCTACCCTAACCCTAACCCTAACCCGAAACCTAAACTTAACCCTAACCCTAACCTAACCCTAACCCTAACCCTACCCCTAACCCTACCCTAACCCTAACCCTAACCCTAACTCTAACCCTACCCTAACTCTAACCCTAACCCTAACCCTAAAACAAAACTTAAACCCTAACCTAATCTACCCTAACCTAACCCTAAAACTAACGCTAACCCTAACCCTAACGCAAACCTAAACCTAAACGTAACCCTAACCCTAACCCTAACCCTAACCCTTACGCAAACCTAATCCTAACGCTAACCCTAAACCTAACCCTAACCCTAATCCTAACACAAACCTAAACTTAACCCTAACCCTAACCCTAAAGCATACCTAACCTTAACATTAACCCTAACCCTAACAAAAACCTAACCCTAACCCTAACCCAAAACCTAACCCTAACACTAATGCTAACCCTAACCCTAATCCTAACACAAACCTAAACCTAACCCTAACCCTAACCCTAACCATAACCCTAACCCTAACACTAAACTCAACCCTAACCCTAATCCTAACCCGAACCCTAACCCTAAGATAACGCTAACCCAAACACTAACCCTAACCCTAAACTAACCCTAAACCCTAAACCCTAACCCTAACTTAACCTTAACCCTAAACCTAACCCTAACCTAACACTAATCCAAATGCTAAACCTATCCCTAACCCTAACCCTATCCCTAAACCTAACCCTAACCTAACCCTAACCCAAACCCTAAACTTAACCGTAATCCTAACACTAACCCTAATCCTAACACTAACAATAAACCTAACCTTAACACTAACACTAAACTAACCCTAACCCTAACTTAACCCTAACCCTAACCTAACCCTGACCCAAACCCTAACCGTAACCATAATCTTAAACACAACCCTAACCCTAAACCATAACACTAAACCTACCCTAACCCTAACTCTTACCTAAACCTACCCTAACCCTAACACTAACCCTAACCCTAACCCTAACAATAAACCTAACCTAACCCTAACCCAAACCCTAATTTAACCCTAAACCTAACCCTAACCCTAACCATAAACCTAACCTAACCCTAACCCTAAACCTATCCGTAACCCTAACCCTAACACTAACCCTAACCTAACCCTAACCCAAACTCTAACCCTTACCCGAACCCTAATGCTAACCTTAACCTTAAAACCTAACCCTATCCCTAACACTGAAGCTAACCTAAACCTAACCCTAACCCTAACTGTAACCGTAACCCTAATGTTGAACCTAATATTAAGCCTTAATTTAACCCTACCCCTAACTCTAACCCTAACATTAACCCTAAACCCTAATACTAACCCTAAACCTAACGCTAACCCTAAACTTAACCCTAACACTAACCCTAACCCTAACACTAAAACCTAACCCTAACACTAACTCTAATCCTGACACTGAACCTGACCCTGATCCTGACCTTAAATCTACAACAAACTCTAACCCTAAGCGTAAGCCTCAACCTAAACCTAACCCTAACACTACCCTAAACCTAACCCTATACCCTAAACCTAAATCTAACACTAACCCTAATCTTAACACTAACCCTAATCCTAAACTAACCCTAACCCTAAACCTAACCCTAACCCTAACCCTAAGCCAAACCCTAACTCTAACCTTAATCCTAACCCTAAACCCTAACACTAATCGAACCCTAACCCTAACCCAAAACCTAACCCTAACCCTAACCCTAACCCTAACCTAACCCTAACCCGAAACCTAAACCTAACCCTACACTAAACCTAACCCTAACCATAACCCTAAACCCTAACCCTAACTCTTACCCTAAACCTAAACATAACACTAACCCTAAACCTAAACCCAAACCTAACCCTAACACTAACCCTAACTCTAACACTAAACCCAACCCTAACCCTAAACCTAACCCTAACACAAAATCTAACCTAAAATTTACTGTAACCGTAACCATAATCCTAACCCTAAAACTAACCTTAAACTAAACCTAACCCTAACACTGTCCCTAACAATAACCGTAACCTAACCATAAACAAAAGCCTAACCCTAACCCTAACACTAACCTAACCCTAACTAAAACCCTAACCCTAACCCTAAACCTAACCTAACCCTAACCCAAACCCTAACCCTAACCCAAACCTAACACTAAACCTAAAACTAACACTAACCTTAACCCTAACCCTAACCCAAACTCTAACCTAACTCTAACCCAAAAACAAACCCTAACCCTAAACTTAATTCTAAACCTAACCCTAACCCTAACCCAAATCTAACCCTAACCCTAACTCTAAACCTAACCCTAATCCTAACCCTTACCTAACCATAACCGTAACCCTAACAATAACGTAACCCTAACCCAAACCCTTACCCATACCCTAACCCTAACCCCAACCCTAACCTAACCGTAACCCAAAAGCTAAACCTAAACCTAACCCTAAACCTAACTTTAACCTAAACCCTAACTGTAACCCTAACCCTAACCCTAAACCTAACCCTATACCTAACCTTAACGCAAACCTAACCCTAACCATAACCATAAACCTAACCTAATCCTAACTCTAGCATAAACCATAACACTAACCCTAACCCTAACACTAACCCTAACATTTACCCTAACACTAACACTTACCCTAACCCTATCCTAACCCTAACGCTTACACTAACACTAACCCTAACCCTAAACACTAACACTAACACTAACCCTAACCCTAACCCTAACACTAACACTAACCCTAACCTAACCCTAACCCTAACCCTAAACCTAACCCTAAACCTAACAAAAAACCTAACCATAATCCTAACCGTAACCCTAACTCTAATATTTAGCGTAATCCTAGCCCTTAACTTAACCCTAAACCTAACCCGAATCCTAACCCTAACCTTAACCCTAAACCCAAACCCTAACACTAAACCTAATCCTACCCCCAACCCTAACCCTAACTTTAACGCTAAACTAACCCTAACGCTAACCCTACACTAAACCTAACCTAACCCTAACCCAAACCCTAACCCTAACCTAATCCTAACACTAAGCCTAACACTAACCCTATACCTAAACCTAAACCTAACATTTACTCTAACCCTATCCGTATCCTTAACCCTAACCCTAATCCTATCCCTAAACCTAACACTAACCGTAAAACATATCCCTAACCCTAACCCTAACCCTAACCCTAACACTAACCTAACCTTACCCTAACCCTAACACTAATCCTAAACCTAACTTACCACTAAACCAAACCCTAACTCTAAACAGAAACCTAACCCTAACCCTAACCCTAACACTAATCCTAACACTAACCCTAAACTAACCCTAACCCAAACCCAAACCCTAAACCTAACCGTAACCCTAACCCTAAACCTAACCCTAAAACCTAAGCCTAACCCTAAGCCTAAGCCTAACCCGAAAACCTAAACCCAAAACCTAACCTAACCCTAACCCGAAACCTAAACCTAACCCTACCCTAACACTACCCCTAACCATAACCCTAAACCCTTACCTAACTCTAACCCTAACCCTAACCATAACCCTAAACCCAAACCTAACCATAACCCTAACTCTAACCCTAACACTAAACCCAACCCTAACCCTAACACAAAACCTAACCCCAACATTTACTCTAACCCTAACCGTAACCCTATCCCTAACACTAACCTTAAATTAAACCTAACCCTAAACCTGTCCCTAACCGTAACCCTAACCTAACCCTAAACCAAACACTAAACCTAACCTTAACCCTAAACCCTAACCCTAACCCTAACCCTAACCTAACCCTAACCCTAACCCTAACCGTAAACCTAACCCTAACAATAACCCTAAACCTAACACTAACCCTAACTCTAACGCAAACCTAACCCTAACCCTAACCCTAACCCTAACCCTAACCCTAAGGCAAACCTAACCTTAACCTAACCATAACCCTAACCCTTACGCAAACATAACCCTAACGCTAACACTAACCCTAACACTAAACCCTAGTCCTAACCCTAACCCTAACCCTAACCCAAAGTCAAACTAACCCTAACCCAAACCCTAACCCGAAACCTACCCTTAACCCTGACCCTAACCTAACCCTAACCCTAACCCTAACTCTAACCCTACCCTAACCCTAACCCTAACCCTAAACAATACTTAAACCCTAACCTAATCTACCCTAACGTAACCCTAAAACTAACGCTAACCCTAACCCTAACGCAAACCTAACCCTAAACGTAACCCTAACCCTAACCCTAACCCTAACCCTAACCCTTACGCAACTTTAACCCTAACCCTAACACTAACCCTAACCCTAAACCCTAGCCCTAACCCTAACCCTAACCCTAACTCTAACCGAACTCAACCTAAGGCTAACCCTAACCCTAACCCGAAACCTAACCTTAACCCTAACCCTAAACTAACCCTAAACATAACCGTAACCATAACCCTTACCCTAACCCTAACCCTAACCCTACCCTAACCCTAACCCTAACCCTAACCCTAACCCTAAACTTAAACCTAAACCCTAACCTAATCTAGACTAACCTAACCCTAAAACTAACACTAACCCTAAACACTAAACCTAACCCTAACCTAACACTAACCCTAACCCTAACCCTAACCCTAACCTAAGCCTAACTCTTACCCTAACCCTAACCCTAAACCTAACCCTAACCATATCCCTAACGCAAACCTAACACTAACCCTAACCCTAACACTAACCCTAACGCAAACCTAACCCTAAACATAACTGTAAACCTAAAACTAACCCTAACGCAAACCATACCCTAACCCTAACCATAACCCTAACCCTAACCCTAACATAACTAACCCTAAACCTAACCCTAACCCATATCCTAACCCTAACGCAAACCTAACCCTAACCATAACCCTAACACAAACCTAACCCTAACCCTAACCGTACCCTAACACTAACTCTAACCTTAACCCTAAACTTAACCCTAAACCAAAACGTAACCTTAACCCTAACCCAACCTAACCCTAACCTTAACCCTAACCCTAACCCTAACCCTAACCCTAACCCTACCCTAACCCTAACCCTAACCCTAAACCTAACCCTAACCCTAAACCCTAATCCTAACCCTAACCTAACACTAACACTAATCCTAACTCTAACCAAAGCCTAACTCTTATCCTAAACCTAACCCTAAACCTAACCCTAATGCAAAACCTAACCCTAACCCTAAACCTAAACATAACCCTAACCCTAACACTAAACCTAACGCATACCTAAACCTAACCCTAACCCTAACCCTTACGCAAACCTAATCCTAACGCTAACCCTAAACCTAACCCTAACCCTAATCCTAACACAAACCTAAACTTAACCCTAACCCTAACCCTAAAGCATACCTAACCTTAACATTAACCCTAACCCTAACAAAAACCTAACCCTAACACTAACCCAAAACCTAACCCTAACACTAATGCTAACCCTAACCCTAATCCTAACACAAACCTAAACCTAACCCTAACCCTAACCCTAACCCTAACTCTAACACTAAACTCAACCCTAACCCTAATCCTAACCCTAACCCTAACCCTAAGATTACCCTAACCCAAACACTAACCCTAACCCTAAACTAACCCTAAACCCTAAACCCTAACCCTAACTTAACCTTAACCATAAACCTAAACCTAACCTAACCCTAACCCAAACCCTAAACTTAACCGTAATCCTAACACTAACCCTAACCCTAACACTAACAATAAACCTAACCTTAACACTAACACTAAACTAACCCTAACCCTAACCTAACCCTAACCCTAACCTAACCCTGACCCAACCCTAACCGTAACCATAAACTTAAACACAACCCTAACCCTAAACCATAACACTAAACCTACCCTAACCCTAACTCTTACCTAAACCTACCCTAACCCTAACATTAACCCTAACCCTAACCCTAACAATAAACCTAACCTAACCCTAACCCAAACCCTAATTTAACCCTAAACCTAACCCTAACCCTAACCATAAACCTAACCTAACCCTAACTAAAACCCTAACCCTAACCCTAAACCTAACCTAACCCTAACCCAAACCCTAACCCTAACCGAAACCTAACACTAAACCTAAAACTAACACTAACCTTAACCCTAACCCTAACCCAAACTCTAATCTAACTCTAACCCAAAACCAAACCCTAACCCTAAACTTTATTCTAAACCTAACCCTAACCCTAAACCAAATCTAACCCTAACCCTAACCCTAAACCTAACCCTAATCCTAACCCTTACCTAACCATAACCGTAACCCTAACAATAACGTAACCCTAACCCAAACCCTTACCAATACCCTAACCCTAACACTAACCCTAACCTAACCGTAACCCAAAAGCTAAACCTAAACCTAACCCTAAACCTAACTTTCACCTAAACCCTAACTGTAACCCTAACCCTAACCCTAAACCTAACCCTATACCTAACCTTAACGCAAACCTAACCCTAACCATAACCATAAACCAAACCTAATCCTAACTCTAGCACAAACCAAAACCCTAACCCTAACCCTCACACTAACCCTAACATTTACCCTAACACTAACACTTACCCTAACCCTATCCTAACCCTAACGCTTACCCTAACACTAACCCTAACCCTAAACACTAACACTAAAACTAACCCTAACCCTAACACTAACACTAACCCTAACCTAACCCTAACCCTAACCCTAAACCTAACCCTAAACCTAACAAAAAACCTAACCTTAATCCTAACCGTAACCCTAACTCTAATATTTAGCCTAAACCTAGCCCTTAACCTAACCCTAAACCTAACCCGAATCCTAACCCTAACCTTAACCCTAAACCCAAACCCTAACACTAAACCTAATCCTACCCCCAACACTAACCCTAACTTTAACGCTAACCTAACCCTAACCTTAACCCTACACTAAACCTAATCTAACCCTAACCCAAACCCTAACCCTAACCTAATCCTAACCCTAAGCCTAACACTAACCCTATCCCTAAACCTAAACCTAACATTTACTCTAACCCTATCCCTATCCCTAACCCTAACCCTAATCCTATCCCTAAACATAACACTAGCCGTAAAACATATCCCTAACCCTAACCCTAACCCTAACCCTAACCCTAACCTAACCTTACCCTAACCCTAACACTAATCCTAAACCTAACTTACCAATAAACCAAACCCTAACTCTAAACAGAAACCTAACCCTAACCCTAACCCTAACACTAATCCTAACACTAACCCTAAACTAACCCTAACCCAAACCCAAACCCTAAACCTAACCGTAACCCTAACCCTTAACCTAACCCTAAACCCTAAGCCTAACCCTAAGCCTAAGCCTAACCCGAAACCCTAAACCCAAAACCTAACCTAACCCTAACCCGAAACCTAAACCTAACCCTACCCGAACCCTAACCCTAAACATAACCCTAAACCCTTACCTAAATCTAACCCTAACCCTAACCATAACCCTAAACCCAAACCTAACCATAACCCTAACTCTAACCCTAACACTAAACCCAACCCTAACCCTAACACAAAACCTAACCCCAACATTTACTCTAACCCTAACCATCACCCTAACCTAACCCTAAACCAAACCATAAACCTAACCCTAAGCCTAAACCCTAACTCTAACCCTAACACTAACCCTAACCCTAACCTAACCCTACCCCTAACCCTAACCCTAAACCTAACCTAACCCTAACCCAAACCCTAACCCTAACCCTAAACCTAACCCTAAACCTAAACCTAACCCTAAACTTAAACCTAAACCTAAACTTAACTCTAACCTAAACCTAACCCAAACCCAAAACCTAAACCTAACCGTATCCCTAACCCTAACCCTAATCCTAACCCTAACCCTAAACCCTAAATCCAAACCCTTACCTAACCATAACACTAACCCTAACCCTAATCCTAACCTTAACCTAACCATAACCGTAACGCTAACACTAACGTAACCCTAACCCAAACCCTAAACCAGCCTTAAACCTAACCCTAACCCTAACCTAACCGTAACCCAAAACCTAACCCTAAACCTAAACCTAACCGTCACCTTAACCCTAAACCCTAACCGTAACCCAAACCCTAACCATAACCCTAAACCTAACCCTAACCCTAATCCTAACCCTAACAAACCCTAATCCTAACCCCAACCCAAACCCTAACCTAACCCTTATCTCTAACACTCACCATAAACATAACCCTAACAAAACACTAACCCTAACCCTAACCTTACTCTAACTCTAACCCTAACCCTAAACCCAACACTAAACCTAACCATAGTCCTAACACTAAACCCAAAACTAACCCTAACACTAACACTAACCCTAACGTAACACTAACCCAAGCACTAAACCTAACCCTAACCCTAACCCTAACCCTAAACATAACCTTAAACCTAAAACCCTAAACCTAACCCTAACACTAACCCTAACCATAAGCCTAAACCTAACCCTAACCCTAACGCAAAGCAAACCTAATCCTAACCCTAACACTAACCCTAAGCCTAAACCCAACTCTAACACTAACCCTAACAATAAGCCTAACCCTAACCTAAAACGTAACCCTAACCCTAACCCTAACCCTAACCATAACCCTAAACCGTAACCTTCAATGTAACCCTAACCCTAATCTTAACCCTAAACCTAAACCTAAACCAAACCTCACCCTAAACCTAACCCTATCCCTAACACTAACCCTAACCCTAAACCTAACCATAACCGAAAACTTAACCCTAATATATACTCTAACCCTAACCCTAACTTTAACCCTACCACTAACCCTAAACTAAACCTAACCTTAACCATAACCTTAACCCTAACTTAAACCTAACCCAAACCCTAACCCTAACCCTAAAACTAACCCTAACCCTAAACCATAACCGTAACCCTAACCCTAACACTATCCTAACCCTAAACCTAACCCTAACCCTAACCCTAGCCTATCCCTAACCCAAACCCTAACCCAAACCCTAAACCTAACCTAACCCTAACCCTAATCTAACCCAAACCCTAACCCTAACCCTAACTCTAACAGTAACCCAAACTCTAATATTTACCCTAATCATAGCCCTTAACCTAACCCTAAACTTAATCCAAATCCTAACCCTAAGCTTAACCGTAAACCCTAACCCTAACATTAACCCTAAATCTACCCCTAACCCTAACCCTAACTTTAACGCTAAACTAAACCTAACCCTAACCCTACACTAACCCTAACCTCATCCTAACCCAAACCATAACCCTAACTCCAATCCTAACCCTAACCCTAACATTAACCCTATCCCTAAACCTAAACCTAACATTTACTCTAACCCTATCCATATCCCTAACACTAAACCTAACCCTATCCCTAAACCTAACCCTAACCCTAAACCATAACCCTAACCCTAAACATAACCCTAACCCTAACCCTAACCTAAACTTAAACCAAACCCTGACCCTAAGCTAAACATACCCCTAAACCAAACCCTAATCCTAAACCTAAACCGAACCCTAACACTAACCCTAACCCTTACCTAATTTTAACCATAACCTAACCATAACCCTAACCCTAACCCTAACATAACCCTTACACAAACCCTAACCCAGCCATAACCCTAACACTAAAGCTAACCTAACCCTAACCCAAAACCTAACCCTAAACCTACCTAACCCTAATCCAAACCCTAACCCTAACCTAATACTAACCCTAAGCCTAACCCTAAATCTATTACTAAACCTACACCTAACATTATTCTAACCCTATCCCATCCCTAACCCTAACCCTAACCCTAAACCTAAACCTAACACTAAAACTAAAAAATATCTCTAACCCTAACCCTAACCCTAACCCTAAACGTAACCCTAATCCTAACCTACCCTAACCCAAACCCAAACCCTAAACCTAACCGTAACCCTAAGCCAAAACCTAACCCTAAACCTAACCATAAGCCTAAGCCTAACCCGAAACCCTAAACCCAAAACCTAACCTAACCCTAACCCGAAACCTAACCCTAACCCTACTCTAACCCTAACCCTAACCATAACCATAAACCCAAACCTAACCCAAACCCTAACACAAAACCTAACCCTAACATTTACTCTAACCCTAACCATAAACCTAACCCTAACACTAACCTTAAACAAAACCTAACCCTAACCCTATCCCTAACCCTAACCCTAACCTAACCCTAAACCAAACCATAAACCTAACCCTAAGCCTAAACCCTAACTCTAACCCTAACACTAACCCTAACCCTAACCCTAACCTAACCCTACCCCTAACCCTAACTCTAAACCTAACCTAACCCTAACCCAAACCCTAACACTAACCCTAACCCTAACCCTAACCCTAAACCTAACCCAAACCCAAACCCTAACCCTAACCGTATCCCTAACCCTAACCCTAATCCTAACCCTAATCCTAAACCCTAAATCCAAACCCTTACCTAACCATAACACTAACCCTAACCCTAATCCTAACCTTAACATAACCATAACCGTAACGCTAACACTAACGTAACCCTAACACAAACCCTAAACCAGCCCTAAACCTAACCCTAACCCTAACCTAACCGTAACCCAAAACCTAACCTTAAACCTAAACCTAACCGTAACCTTAACCCTAAACCCTAACCGTAACCCTAACACTAACCCTAACCCTAAACCTAACCCTAACGCTAAACTTAAAGCAAACCTAACCCTAACCCTAACCCTAACCGTAACATAACCCTAACCTTAACGCAAACTTAACCCTATCCCTAACACTAACCCTAACCCTAACCTAACCCTAACTCTAACACTAATCATAACCCTAGCCCTAACCCTAACACTAACCCTAACCATAACCTGACTCTAACTATAATTTAACCCTATACCCAACCCTAACCCTAACCGTATTTCTAACACTAAACCCAACCCCAACACTAAACCTTAAACTAATCCTAACGTAACCATAACCCAAACACTTACCCTAACCCTAACCCTAAGCTTAACCTTAATCAGAAACCTTAACCCTAACCCTAAACCTAATCCTAACCCTAACACTAACGCAAACCTAACCCTAACCCTAACACTAACCCTAAGCCTAATCCTAACGTAAACCTAACTCTAACACTAACCATAATCGTAAAACTATCCTAACCCTAACCCTAACCCTAAACCCTAAAATGTAACCCTAACACTAACCCTAACCCTAACCCTAAACAAAAAAACCCTAATCCAAACCCTAATCCTAACCCTATACCCAACACTAACACTAACCCAACCATAAGCCTAAAACTAACCCTAACCCTAACGTATCACTAACCCAAAACCAAACCCTAACCCTAACCCTAACCCTAACCCGTACCCTAACCTAAACCTAACCTAAAACCTAACCCTAACCCTACCCTACCCCTAACCATAACCATAACCCGAAACCCTAACCCTAACCCTAAACCTAACACTAACCCTAAACTTAACCGTAACATTTACTCTAACCCTAACTCTAACCCTAACCCTAACCCTAACACTAACTCTAACCTAACCCTAACCCTAACCGTAACACTAACTCTAATATTTACCCTATACCTAGCCCTTAACCTAACCCTAAACCTAACCCGAATCCTAACCCTAACCTTAACCATAAACCCTAACCCTAACACTAAACCTAATCCTACGCCTAACCCTAACCCTAACTTTAACGCTAACCTAACCCTAACCCTAACTCTACACTAAACCTAACCTAACCCTAACCCAAACTCTAAACCTAACCCTAATCCTAACCCTAACCCTAACACTAACCCTATCCCTAACCCTAAACCTAACATTTACACTAAACCTATCCCTATCCCTAACCCTAACCCAAACCCTAACCCTAAACCTAACCCTAACCCTAAAACATACCCCTAACCCTAACCCTAACAATAACCCTAACCCTAACCTAACCTTAACCCTAACCGTAAATCTAACCCTAACCCTAAACCTAACTTACCCCAAAAGCAAACCCTAATTCTAACCCTAAACCTAACCCTAAACCTAACCCTAAACCTAACCCTAACCCTAACTTAACCCTAAACCAAACCCAAACCCTAAACCTAACCGTAACCCTAACCCTAAACCTAACCCTAAACGCTAAACCTAACCCTAAGCCTAAGCCTAACCCGAAACCCTAAACCCAAAACCTAACCTAACCCT
Source organism: Rhinolophus sinicus (assembly GCF_057876585.1). Classification (NCBI taxonomy): domain Eukaryota; kingdom Metazoa; phylum Chordata; class Mammalia; order Chiroptera; family Rhinolophidae; genus Rhinolophus; species Rhinolophus sinicus. The sequence goes on along the minus strand of NC_142501.1, from coordinate 468,332 downwards.
AACCATAACCCTAACCCTAATCATAACCATAACCTATCCATAACCCTAACCCTAACACTAACGTAACCCTAACCCGAACCCTAACCCAGCCATAACCCTAACACTAACCCTAACCTAACCCTAACCCAAAACCTAACCCTAAACCAAACCCTAACTCTAAACTTTACACTAAACCCTAACCATAACCCTATCCCTAACCCTAACCCTAACCCTAACCTAACCCTAACTCTAACACTAATCATAACCCTATACCAAACCCTAACAGTAACCCTAACCATAACCTGACTCTAACTCTAACTTAACCCTATACCCAACCCTAACCCTAACCGTATTCCTAACACTAAAACCAACCCAACACTAACCCTAATACTAATCCTAACGTAACCCTAAGCCAAACACTAACCCTAACCCTAACCCTAACGTTAACCTTAATCCGAAAACCTAACCCTAACCCTAACCCTAATCCTAACCCTAACACTAACGCAAACCTAACCTAACCCTAAAACTAACCCTAACCCTAATCCTAACCTGAAGCTAACTCTAACACTAACCATAACCCTAAAACTATCCTAACGCTAACACTAACCCCAAGCCCTAAAACCTAACCCTAACCCTAACCCTAAACCTAAACCCAAACCTAACCCTAAACCTAACCCTAATCCTAACCCTATACCCAACCCTAACACTAACCCTAACCATAAGCCTAAAACTAAGTCTAACCCTAACGTATCCCTAACCCAAAACCAAACCCTAACACTAACCCTAACACTAACCCGTACCCTAAACCGTACCATAACCTAACCCTAACCCAAAACCTAACCCTAACCCTACCCTAACCCTAACCATAACCATAACCCTAAACCCTACACCTAACTCTAACACTAACCCTAACTCTATACCTAACCCTCACCATAACCTTAACACAAAACTAACCCTAAACCCAAAACTAACCCTAAACGTACCCTAACCCTAACACTAAACCCAACCCTAACCCTAAAACTAACCTTAACCCAAAACTTAACCCTAACATTTACTCTAACCCTAACCCTAACCCTAACCATAACCTAACCCTAACCCAAACCCTAACCCTAACCATAAACCTAACCCTAACCCTAAACCATAACCCTATCCCTAAACCTAAACCTAACCCTAACTTAACCCTAACCCTAAACCTAACTCTAACCTAACCCTAACACAAACGCTAACCCTAACCCTAATCCTAACCCTAACCCTAACCATAATCCTAACCATAACCTAACCATAACCCTAACCCTAACGTAACCCTAACCCAAACCCTAACCCAGGCATAACCCTAACCCTAACCTAACCCTAACCCAAACCCTAACCCTAACCCTAATCCTAACCATAACCCTAACACTAACCCTATCCATAAAACTAAACCTAACATTTATTCTAACCCTATCCCTATCCCTAACTCTATCGCTAAACCTAACCCTAAAACTAACCCTAACCCTAAACCTAAACCATAATCCTAACCCTAAACGTTACCCTAACCCTAACCCTAATTTAACCTTAACCCTAACCCTAACCCTAAACCTAACCTAACGCTAAATCAAATCCTTACCCTAACCCTAAACCTAACCCTAACACTAACCCTAACCCTAAGCATAACCTAACCCTAACCAAAACCCAAACCCTTACCCTAAACCCTAACACTAACCCTAATCCTAACCCTAAGCCGAAACCCTAAACCCAAAAACTAACCTAACCCTAACCCTAACCCTAACCCTAACCCTAACACTAACCATAATCCTAACCATAACCTAAACATAACCCTAACACAAACGTAAACTTAACCCAGACCCTAACCCAGCCATAACCCTAACCCTAACCCAAACCTAACCCTAACCCAAAACCTAACCCTAACCCTAACCCTAACCATAAACCTAACCGTAACCCTAACGCAAATATAACCCTATCCCTAACCCTAACCGTAACCCTAACATATCCCTAAATTTAACACTCACCATAAAGAGAACCCTAACAAAAACACTAACTCTAACCCTAATATTACTCTAACTATAACCCTAACCCTAATCCCAAACCTAAACCTAACCCCAGTCCTAACACTAAACCCAAATCTAACCCTAACACTAACACTAACCCTAACGTAACCCTAACCCAAACACTAACCCTAAACCTAACCCTAACCCTAACCTTAATCCTAAACCCTAACCCTAAACCTAACCCTAATCCTAACCCTAACCCTAACGCAAATCTAACCCTAATCCTAACCCTAAACCTAACCCTAACCCTAAACCTAACCCTAACCCTAACTCTAAACCAAACCCTAAACCCAACCCTAAAACTAACCCTAACCATGAGCCTAACCCTAACCCTAACCCTAACGCAAGCCTAACTCTAATCCAAACCTTAACCCTAACACTAACCCTAAACCCAACCCTAACACTAACTCTAACCATAAGCCTAACCCTAACCCTAACCCTAATGCAAACCTAAAACTAATCCTAAACCTAACACTAACCCTAACCCTAAAACCACTCTAACACTAACCCTAACAATAAGCCTAACCCTAACCCAAAACCTAACCATAACCCTAACCCTAACCCTAACCATAACCCTAAATCCTAACCATCAAACTAACCATAACCCTAACCCTAACCATAACCCTCACCCTAACCCTAAACCTAACACAAACCTAACCCTAACCCTGACCCTATCCCTAACACTAAACCCTAACCCTAAACTTAACCATAACCCAAAACTTAACCCTAATATTTGCTCTAACCCTAACCCTAACATTAACCATACCACTAACCCTAAACTAAACCTAACCTTAACCCTAACCCTAACCCTAACCTAACCCTAACCCAAACCCTAACCCTAACCCTAAACCTAACCTAACCCTAACTCTAACCCTAACCCATACCCTAACCCTAACTCTAACAGTAACCATAAATCTAATATTTACCCTAATCCTAGCCTTAACCTGACCCTAAACCTAACCCTAACCCTAACCCTAACCCTAACCCTAACCTAATCCTAACCCAAACATAAACCCTAACCCTAAACCCTAACACTAATCCTAATCCTTACCCTAACCCGAAACCATAAACCCAAAACCTAACCTAACCATAACCCTAACCCTAACCCAAATCCTTACCATAACCTAACCATAACCCTAACCTTAACCCTAACGTAACCCTAACCAAACTCTTACCCAGCCATAACCCTAACCCTAAACCTAACCTAACCCTAACCCAAAACCTAACGCTAAACCTACCGTAATACTAAACTTAACCCTAAACCGTAACCGTAACCCTAACCCTAACACTAACCCTTACCCTAACCCTAAAGCAAACCTAACCCTATCCCTAAACCTAACCCTAAACCTAACCCTAACCTAACCCTAACTCTAACACTCACCATAACCCTAACCATAACACTAACACTAACCCTAACCTATCCTGACTCTAACTCTAAACCTAACCCTGAACCCAACCGTAAACCTAACCCTAATCCTAACTCTAAACCCAAACCTAACCCTAACCCTATCACTAACCTTAACGTAACCCTAACCCAAATATTAACCCTAAACCTAACCCTAACCCTAACCTTAATCCTAAAACCTAACCCTAACCCTAAACCTAATCCTAACCCTAACCCTAACCCTAACCCTAACCCTAACGTAACGCTAACCCTAACAATAAACCAAACCCTAAACTAAACCCTAAACCTAACCTTAACCCTAAACATAAACCTAACGTAACCCTAACCCTAACCGTAAGCTAACACTAATCCAAACCCTAAAAATATCCCTAACCCTAAATCTAACCCTAAACCTAACCCTAACCTAACCCTAAACCTAATGCTAACACTAACCCTAACCCTAACCCTTAACCCTAAAACTATCCTTAACACTAACCCTAAACTAACCCTAACCCTAACCTAACCCTAACCATAACCCTAACCTAACCCTAACCCAAACCCAAACCCTAACCCTAAATTTAAACATAACCCTAACCATAACCATAACACTAACCCTGACCCTAACCTTTACTGAAACCTAACCCTAACCCTAACCTTAACCCTAACCGTAAACCTAACCTAACCCTAAACCAAACCCTAAATTAACCCTAAACCTAACACTAACCCTAAACATAAACCTAACCTAACCCTAACCCAAACCCTACCCCTAACCCTAACACTAACATTAACCTAAACCTAACTCTAACCCTAAACCTAATCCTAAAAATAAACCCAAACCCTAACCTAACATTAACCCTAACACTAACACTAACCTAACCCTAAAAATAACTCTAACCCTAACCCTAACCTAACCCTAAAGAAAACCCTAACCCTAAACCTATGCGTAACCCTAACCCTAACACTAACCCTTACCTAACCTAACCCAAACCCTAACACTTACCCTAACCATAACGCTAAACTTAACCCTAAAACCTAAACGTAACCCTAACACTAACGCTAACCTAACCCTAATCCTAACCTTAATCCTAACCCTAACCCTAACCCTAGCCCTGACACTGACCTGGACCCTGACCCTGTCCCTAACTCTACACCTAATTCTAACCCTAAGCCTAAGCCTAACTCTAAACCTAACCCTAACACTAACCCTAAACCTAACCCTATACCCTAACACTGAAGCTAACACTAACCCTAAACCTAAGAGTAACCCTAATCCTAAACTAACCCTAACCCGAAACCTAACCCTAACCCTAAACCAAACCCTATACCTAACCCTAATCCAAAGCCAAAACCCTAACCCTAAACCTAACCCTAACCAAATCTAACCCTAACCCTAACCTTAACCCTAACCTGAACCCTAAAACCTAACACTAAGCCTAACCCTAACCCTAACACTAACCCTAACCCTAACTGTAAATCTAACCCTAAATCTAACACTAACTTAACCCTAACCCAAACCCTAAACCTAACCCTAATCCTAACACTAACCCAAATCCTAACCCTTAACCCTAAAACTATCCTTAACACTAACCCTAAACTAACCCTAACCCTGACCTAACCCTAACCATAACCCTAACCTGAACATAACCCAAACTCAAACCCTAACCCTAAACTTAAACTTAACACTAACCATAACCATAACACTAACCCTAACCCTAACCCTTACCTAAACCTAACCCTAACCCTAACCCTAACCCTAACCCTAACCCTAACCCTAAACATAACCATAAACTTAACCTATCCCTAACCCAAACCCTAAATTAACCCTAAACCTAATCCTAACCCTAAACATAAACCTAACCTAAACCTTACCCAAACCCTACCCCTAACTCTAACAATAACAATAACCTAAACCTAACTCTAACCCTAAACCTAATCCTAAAAATAAACCCAAACCCTAACCTAACACTAACCCAAACACTAACCCTAATCTAACCCTAAAAATAACTCTAACCCTAAACCTAACCTAACCCTAAAACAAACACTAACCCTAAACTTATCCGTAACCCTAACCCTAACCCTAACCCTAACCCTAACCTAACCCTAAACCAAACCCTAAACCTAACCCTAAACATAACCCTAAACCTAAAGTATAACACTAACCCTAACCCTAACGTAACCCTAACCCAAACCCTAACCTAGCTCTAACTCTAACCCTAACCCTAACCTAACCCTAACCCAAACCCTAAACCAGCCCTAACCCTAACGCTAACCATAAACTTAACCCTAAACCCTACCTGTAAACCTAAACCTAAACCTAAACCTAACCTAATCCAAACACTAACACAAACCAGAACCCTAACCCTAACCCTACCCTAACCATAACGCTTACCCTAACCCTAACCCTAACCCTAACCCTAACACTAACCCTAACCCTAACCCTAACCCTAACCCTAAACCCTAACCCTAACACTAACCCTAAAACTAACCCTAGCCCTAACCCTAAACCTAACTCTAACCTAACCCTCACCCTAACCCTAACCCTAACCCTAACCCTAAACCTAAACCTAACCCTAACCATAAAACATCCCTAACCCTAACCATAACCCTAACACTAACCCTAACCTAACCTTACCCTAATTGTAATCCTCACCCTAAACCTAACTTACCCCTAAACCTAATCCTAACTCTAACCCTAAATCTAACCCTCACCCTAACATAACCCTAACCAAAACCCAAACCCTAAACATAATCGTAACTCTAACCCTAAACCTAACCCTGAACACTAACCCTAAGCCTAAGCCTAACCCGAAACCCTAAACCCAAAAGCTAACCTAACCCTAACCCGAAACCTAACCCTAATGCTACTGTAACCCTAACCCTAACCATAACCCTAAACCCTAACCCTAACACTAACCCTAACCCTAACCCTAACACAAACCATAACCCTAACCTAACCCTAACCCTAACCTAATTCTAACACAAACCCTATCCCTAACCCTAACCCTAACCCTAACCCTAACCTAACCTTATACAAAACCCTAACCCTAACTCTAAACCTAACACTTAACTTAACCCTAAACACTAACCCTAACCCTAAACCTAAACCTAACCCTAAACCCTAACTCTAAACCTAAACCTAAACCTAATCCTAACCCTAACATAACGCTAACCCTAACCCTAACCTTAAACCTAAACCTTACCCTACCCCTAACCTTAACGCAAACCTAACTCTAAACCAAACCTAACTCTGAACTTAACCCTAACACTAACCCTAACTCTAACCTCACCCTAAACGAAACCCGAACCCTAACCCTAAACGTAACCCTAACCCTAACCCTAACCCTAATCCTAAACCTAACCCTAAACCTTAAACCCAAACACTAACCTATCCCTAAACCTAACCCTAACCCTAACCCTAACCTAACCATAACCGTAAAACTAACACTAACGTAACCCTAACCCTAACCCTAAACTAACCCTAACCCAAAACCTAACCCTAAACCTAACACTACCCTAACCTTAACCCTAAAGCCTAACCGTAACCCTAACCCTAACCTTAACCCTAAACCTAACCCTAACTCTAACCTTAAAGCAAACCTTACCCTAACCCTAACCCTAACCTAATCCTAACTCTAACACTAACCATAACCCTAACCCTAACTCTAACACTAACCATAACACTAACACTTACTTTAAACCTATCCTAACCCTTACGCTTACCCTTACTCTAACCATAAACCCTAAACCCTAACGCTAACACTAACCCTAACCCTAACCCTAACCATAAACCTAACCTACTCTAACCCTAACCCTAACCCTAACCCTAACCCAAAACCTAACCCTAACCCTCACCGTAACCCTAACTGTAATATTTACCCTAATCCTAGCCCTTTATCTAACCCTAAACCTAACCCGAAACCTAACCCTAACCTTAACCCTAAACCCTAACCCTAACACTAAACCTAATCCAACCCTTTAACCTAACCCTAACTTTAACGCTAACCTAACCCTAATCCTAACTCTACACTAAACCTAACCTAACCCTTACCCAAATCCTAACCCTAACTCTAATCCTAACCCTAACCCTAAAACTAACCCTATCCCTAAATTTAACCTAATATTTACTCTAACCCTATCCCTATTCCTAACCCTAACCCTAACCCTAACCCTAAACCTAACCCTAACCCTAAAACATACCCCTAACCCTAACCCTAACCCTAACCCTAACCCTAACCTAACCTTACCCTAACCCTATCCCTAAAACTAACTTACCCCAAAACCAAACCATAAGTATAACCCTAACCCTAACCCTAAACCTAACCCTAAATCTAATGCAAACCTAACCCTATCCCTAACCCTAACCCTAACCCTAACCTAATCCTAACTCTAACACTAACCGTAACCCTAACCCTCACCCTAACAATAACCTTAAACTAAACCTATCCATAACCCTATCCCTAACCCTAACCCTAACCTAACAATAAACCAAACCCTAAACCTAACCCTAAACCTAAACCTAACTCTAAACCATAACCCTAACCCTAACCCTAACCCTAACCCTAACCTAACCCTAAACCTAAACATAACCCTAAACCCTAACCCTAACTATAACGCTAAACCTAAACCTAACCCTAACCCCAACCTTTACCATAAACCTAACCGTAACCCTAACCCTAAACCTAACCCTAACTCTAATGCAAACCTAACCCTATCCCTAACCCTAACCCTAACCCTAACCTAATCCTAACTCTAACACTAACCGTAACCCTAACCCTAACCCTAACAATAACCTTAAACTAAACCTATCCCTAACCCTATCCCTAACCCTAATCCTAACCTAACAATAAACCAAACCCTAAACCTAACCCTAAACCTAACCCTAAACCTAAACCCTAACCCTAACCCTAACCCTAACCCTAACTCTAACGTAACCCTTAACCAAACCCAAACCCTAACCCTAACCGTAACCCTAATCCTAACCTAACCTTAACCCTAAATCTAACCCAAACCCTAACCCTAACCCTAAACCTAAATCATAACCCTAACCCTAAACCTAACCCAAACCCTAACCTAACCCTAACCCTAACCTTAACCCTAACTCTAACCCAAAACCAAACGTAACCTAAACCTAACCCTAACATTAACCCTAAACTTAACCCTAACACTAACCTAACCCTAACCCAACCCAAACCCTAACCCTAACCGTAACACTATCCCTAACCCTAATCCTAAACCTAACCTAACCATAACAGTAACCCTAACACTAACGAAACCCTACCTCTAACCCTAACCTAACCCTAACCCAAAACCTAATCTTAAACCTAACCCTAACCCTAACCTTAACCCTAAACCCTAACCCTAACCCTAACCCTAACCCTAACCTAACCTTAACCTAACCCTATCCCTAAAACTAACTTACCCCAAAACCAAACCATAAGTCTAACCCTAACCCTAACCCTAAACCTAACCCTAAATCTAATGCAAACCTAACCCTATCCCTAACCCTAACCCTAACCCTAACCTAATCCTAACTCTAACACTAACCGTAACCCTAACCTTCACCCTAACAATAACCTTAAACTAAACCTATCCATAACCCTATCCCTAACCCTAACCCTAACCTAACAATAAACCAAACCCTAAACCTAACCCTAAACCTAAACCTAACTCTAAACCATAACCCTAACCCTAACCCTAACCCTAACCCTAACCTAACCCTAACCCTAAATATAACCCTAAACCCTAACCCTAACTATAACGCTAAACCTAAACCTAACCCTAACCCTAACCTTTACCATAAACCTAACCGTAACCCTAACCCTAAACCTAACCCTAACTCTAATACAAACCTAACCCTATCCCTAACCCTAACCCTAACCTAATCCTAACTCTAACACTAACCGTAAACCTAACCCTAACCCTAACAATAACCTTAAACTAAACCTATCCCTAACCCTATCCCTAACCTTAACCCTAACCTAACAATAAACCAAACCCTAACCCTAACCCTAACCCTAACCCTAACTCTAACGTAACCCTTACCCAAACCCAAACCCTAACCCTAACCGTAACCCTAATCCTAACCTAACCTTAACCCTAAATCTAACCCAAACCCTAACCCTAACCCTAAACCTAAATCATAACCCTAACCCTAAACCAAACCCTAACCCTAACCTAACACTAACCCTAACCTTAACCCTAACTCTAACCCAAAACCTAACCGTAACCTAAACCTAACCCTAAACTTAACCCTAAACTTAACCCTAACACTAACCTAACCCTAACCCAACCCAAACCCTAACCCTAACCGTAACACTATCCCTAACCCTAATCCTAAACCTAACCTAACCATAACAGTAACCCTAACACTAACGAAACCCTACCTCTAACCCTAACCTAACCCTAACCCAAAACCTAATCTTAAACCTAACCCTAACCCTAACCTTAACCCTAAACCCTAACCGTAACCCTAACCCTAACCCTAAACCTAACTCTAACTCTAACCTTAACGCAAACCTAACCCTAACAATAACCCTAACCCTAACCTAATCCTAACTCTAACAGAAACCATAACTCTAACCCTAACTCTAACACTAACCCTAACATTTACCCTAACACTAACACTTACCCTAACCCTATCCTAACAATAACGCTTACCATAACCATAAACCATAAACCCTAACACTAACACTAACCCTAACCCTAACCCTAACCCTAACCCTAACCTTACCCTAACCCTAAACCTAACCCTAACACAAAACCTAACCCTAACACTAACCGTAACCCTAACTGTAATATTTATCCTAATCCTAAACCTTAACCTAACCCTAAACCTAACCCGAATACTAACCCTAAACTTAACCCTAAACCTAACCCTAACATTAAACCTTATCCTACCCCTAACCCTAACCCTAACTTTAACGCTAACCTAAGCCTAACTCTAACTCTACACTAAACCTAAGCTAACACATACCCAAACCCTTACCCTAACCCTAATCCTAACCCTAACCCTAACACGAACCCTATCCCTAAACCTAAACCTAACATTTACTCTAACCCTATCCCTATACCAAACCCTAACCCTAACCCTAACCCTAAACCTAACCCTAACCCTAAAACAAACCACTAACCCTAACCCTAACCCTAACCCTAACAGTAACCTAAACTTAACCCTAACCCTAACCCTAACCCTAAACCTAACTTACCCCAAAACCAAACCCTAACTCTAACCCTAAACCTAACCCTAACACTAACACTAACCCTAACCCTAACCCTAACCCTAACCCTAACACTAACCCTAAACCCAAACCTAACCGTAACCCTAACCCTAAAACTA
>NC_142501.1:130000-165000 GCF_057876585.1 Rhinolophus sinicus | reverse complement strand
CCTCGCCACGCCTCACACGCGCGCGCGCGCCCACCCAACCCCGCCGCGTCACCGGGCCCCGAGGGACGCCCCGCCGTGGGGAGCCGCCGTCCGCCCCCGATGTAAGGGGCGGGGGCGACACCCGCGCGGTGAGAGGCCGGCCTCGGTAAGCTCCCGGACGCGAAGGGGTGAATCGGCAGCGGCGGCGAGGAGGCCGCGCGCAAGACGGGAGGCCCCGCGAGGAAAGGGCGCGGGCGCGCGGCCGGGCACCCCGTGGAAGGGCCGAGGGCGCAAGGCGGGCCGCCGGGAAAACGCACGGGGATCCCACCGCCACACACGAGGGCGGCCCCGCGACGCCCGGGACGCCGACCGGCCTCGGCCACCCTCCCGCGAGCCTGGCCGCTGCCCGGCCCCCTCCGCCGGGGGCCCCCCGCGCGAACTTGGCGCCGCCGAGGGGGAAACCCCCCCGACGGCGTCCGTCTTTCTCTCTCTCCAGCCGTCCGGTCGCGGCTCGGGAAAAACCCACACCCCGGGGAACGACACCCCCGAGCGAGGCGGCCCCAACCCGTGCCCGCGCGGCGCCCACCGGCCGCGGCTCGGGACGGGAGCGGGCGGAGAGCCGCTCGACGCGGAGAAGCGGGAGGCGTCGGAGGCCGAGCCGCCCCGCCCCACACACCTCGCCGCGCGGCGTCAAGCGCCGCACGCGCCCACAGCAACGCGGCCTCAAAACCGCGCCGGGGATGCCGGGCCCGGGCCCGTGCGTGACCCTCCCCCGACTCGGTGGGGGGAGGCGCGGGCCGCGGTAGGCCGGGAGAGCACCGCTCGGGGGCCCCTCGCCACACGGAGCGGAGGGGCCCCCTTGGCTGGCCAAACTGACACGCGCAGATGAGGGGCGGCGGCTGGGGGATGCGGTACCCCAAGGCACCCTCTTCGGATCGCTAGAGAAGGCTTTCTCACCGAGGGGGGCATCGCCCCCGACCCGGGACACGCCCCGTCGGGCACGGGCCAGAGCGCTCGGACGCCGGCGCCTGGGGTTGGGGGTCTGCGGTACGGGTAAGAGGGAGACGGACGACGGCCTCCGCGAACGGAGGCCTCAGGCGGGAGCACAGCGCGCACAACGACACGAGGGCGAAAGACGCCGTCGTCCACGAGTAGCGTGAGCGCGCCGCACACCCCTTCACAGACAGCCAGCGGCCGGAAATTCACCGGCCCCGGGCCGCCACGACCGCCCGCGCGGCACCTGCCCCCAGCAGCGTGGGGACGGGTGAGACGCGGCACGGCGCCCGTCCGAGTCGGGCCCCGAACGCCAGACGCGAGCAGGGGGCACACGACGAGGCACCCGCCGCCTCCCCGCGAGCGGGGAGAGGGAGAATGCCTCCTTCCCTCCTTCGACCTTACCGACTCGACCCCCGCACACACACTTGACCGGGATTGACCCGACGGGGCCGCCGGGAGCGGGAAGCGACGCCACCGACTCGGCCTCGGGCACCTGAGGGACGACCTGGAACGCTCCAGGGGCACCACCAGAGGGCCGGGCGAGGCGCGCAGGGCGCGACGGCGGGACGGCCCTCCCCGCCGCGGGGAGAGCCGCAACGCGAGACACGGCCGAGGCCGGGCGGAGAGTGTCCGCTGCGTCAGGAGACCCCTGGCCCCGCCGGCGCCGTGAGGCAGGAGGCGGGGGGGAACGGGGTCGGGCCGGAGTCCGCACCCCTGCCTTCCACACACCGCCATCGGGCGGGCGGGAGAGGCGAGGGGCCCGCAGGCAGAGCGAGAAGAGCGGTCCCATTCGCCATGAATGTCCGTCCCTCGTCTGGCGCGGCTTAGGCCCGGCCCGGGAGAGCGCGACGTCACCACATCGATCGGAAAACACAACGGGCAAAGAGGCCACGGGGGAAGGTAGCGCAGCGAGGACAACGATCAGAGGAGCCTGCTTCAGCCTCGCCGCACACCCCACTTCCCGCAGGGCTCGGCTGGCGGCGAGGGCCCCGCGAGGAGGCAGCGCCTGCCAGCGGCAGAACGGGGCACCTAGGCACCCGGACCGCGCCCGTGTGAATGCACGGCGAGGGGGGCGCGCGCGGCGAGACAACCCCGCAACGCCTGCCACCCCCCGCCACCCTCGGGTACCAGAGACCGGAGGGCTTCGTGTCGACCGCGGGTCCTCCGGGAACGCCTGGATTACGCGCGAGCCGGCGCGCAGGCCCAAGCGGGCGGCTCACGAACCAGAGACAGGAGGGCCCGGGCACCGGGCGGCGGGCAAGCGCCCCGCGGGGGGGCACCCCACGCGCTCGCGCCGAGGAGCCCGGCCCCCGTCGGGGACCGTTCGCCAGAGGACTGCGTGTCCACACCTCTCCGGTGGCACAAAATGTCGATCTCTGGCGTAAAAAATCACCGCGCCCGTCGGCGGCGCCTATCCACGGACCTCAGCGGCCTCCTCGGAACCGGTCTCGGGCCACCGGACCCCGGTCACCACCCCATCCCCGCTAGCGGGAGGAGCGGCTGGGCCACCTGGTCGACCCCCGAAGCAGGGGAGCCCCGAAGACAGGCGAGGAGGGCGAGGAGACGAGATACTCCCCACCGCAACGGTCGCAGGCGCGGGCAGGGGCCGCCACGAACCACCGCGCCTCCGAACTGGGACTCGGGGAGGGGGCGTGAGGGGAAACGTACCACCGAGGCGCCTCCGACGAACGGGCCTCCGACGGCCCACCCCCACCGGCCCGGCCGCCCGGTCTCTGGGGACGGGAAAACGGGGGAGGAAAAGTCGAGTCGGACCGACCGGGACCCGCGCGTGCCCCCCGTCCCGGTCCACCTCGCCCTCCACGTGCCTCCCCGCAGGGCCCGGCCCCGGTCCCCGCCGCCGGAACGGGACTCCGGAGAGTCGCGTCCGGCGACACCGTCCCCCGCGAGCACGCACGCGGGCCGGGGACTCCCTCCCCGGCCACACGCGCGGGCGGCGTACGGTCAACGTCTCCCGATCGGGACTTGGGTGAAAATTCCCGCGGAGGGGCGTCCGACGACAGGCCCGCGGGAAGGACCGCGGACGGGCCCGCGGGGCCCTGGCCGGGCCATCCCGCGCGGCCCCGGGTCGGCGGGCAGCCTCCGGAGCGGGACGCGGGGGAGAGAAAACAAAGTGCGATCGACACGGAAGGGCCGACGCCGGGCAGGCCCGGCCGCGGGCCGGGCGGGCGGGCCGGCGCGCGGGCGCGTCCCGCCCTCTCAGCGTTCCTCCGCGAGCGGAGGGGCACGGGCGAGCGCCGGTCGACGCGACCGGGCAGCCCGGGGGACGGGCGGCGGTCACTCCCTCAGAAACCTGCACCTCCAATCTCCGGCGAACGGGCGACGCGCCGTCTCCACGGCACCACCGGGACGATTCCGCCGGTGACGCCGGCCGCCCGCGACGCCTCCCCGGGCACAGCGGCCAGATCCCTCCCCTTGGCGCGGTCGCCGGAGCTCCGGAGGGAAGGGACGATATAAAAGCGGCCGCCAGGTGGCGCCCGACAACCGGAGCGAACGTCAGCGGGACGGATCCGGATCGCGAGCCGGCGAGGGCGCCCCGCCGCCGGCACGGTCGCCGGACCTCGTCCCGGCCCACCTCGGATGGCCTCTCCGGGCCCGGAGCGGGCCGGCTTCGGCCACCGAGCTCCCGGCCGCCACGACGCGACCCCGGCCGCTCAAGGGGGACCCGGGGCGGGCGGGGGAGGGGGGAATCTTGGGTTTGGTTTCGTTTTCTTCCTTTTGCGCGAGATCTTGATCGAAAGACAGCTCACGTGCGACGCCGTATTCGTCTCGGACACACGTGGTAGCCAGTCCACGGGGACCCACCTCCTGGAGTACCGTATTTTGCACTGTATAACCCCCCCCCCCCCCGGTAGACCGCGCACCCACGTCTTTGGCCCAATCTTTCGAGGGGGGGGGGAGGACGTTTCCTTTTAATCCCCTCCCCCCCCCCCCGTGTGTCTTTACGTTTCGGTACCCATCTTCTGCATCACAAGGGAATTCTAGCGTCCAGTCTTTGACGCGTTCCAGTATGAGAAATTTTACGTAACGAGTAATTACAGAACGCAAGAACAGGTGCGAGGTTCGAGACGTTTCACGTACCGGTCACACCCTCAAGGCCTTTTACGCACCCTTGAAGGCCAAGAACTCTTGGCCGCTGCCAGTTCCTCCCGAGTTCCACAAAACCGATGATCCCACGCCAGGGTATTGACTTATCGGTCATGCGGATATCGTGATCGACGTCTAGGATCACGCTTTTAACTCAGAAGCGTCAATAAAAGAATGAAAAAATACTCAACCACGTACGGAATCGGCCCGAGCCGCGTAGAACGCGCATCCTCATCTTCCCCTCAGACACTCGGGCCAAACGGTGCGCATTATACACGGCGATTTACGGCATCTGTTTCCTATCTGGAACTTCGGACCTCTCCCTCTTCTCTATGTCTCCCCCGCCCCCTTTTAATGTCTCAATGACAGTCCACGGTCAATACCATTCCATATCAGCTTCAGGTGTACCGCACAGCGGTTAGACATCTAGACAGTGCAGGAAGCGATCCCCCGGACCGGTACCCACCCGGCACCACGTACACGGTCACGACCACATCCTCGGTCGTGTTCCCTCTGCTCGACACGCCCGTGGCTATTTCTTTATCCCTTCCCCTTCGGCACCCTGCCCCCAACGCCGTCCCCGCACCATCGCCCCGACCACACGATCCGGTCCCCGTGTGACACCGTCCACGGTGATCGCCATAGGGTCGACTACATTCCTTACGCCGTACCTCACAGCCCCGTGACTACCGTGCCACGACCAATCTGTACTCATTCACCCCTTCCCCTTTTCACTCCCCCCAACGCCCCCCCCTTCCCGGATCTGTTTGACCGGGAATCGGGGGGTGGGGTGGGGGGTGGAATACGTCGTCGTCGTCGTCATCATCACCGTAAGTAATAATAAATCCCCCCACCCCGGCCGGGCGTCGGCAGGAACGGGAAACAGACCGCCCCCGCGCCACTCCGGGGCCGAGGCCCGGCGCCTCGGACGTGAGTGAAACCACGCCCGGGGCGCTCAGGCCTCCCGGCGCTCCCCCGAGCGGCTCCCGGGCTCCCGGGAAGACTCAGAAGAATCTGGGGGGCCGTCGACCGCAACACGGCAACCGGGCACGTATTCAGAGGACGACCGCGACCGCGGGAGCATCGTCTCCTTTTTCTTCCCCCTTTTCATTCCATCTTTTTCCAGCGGAGGGAGGGGAGGGTCTCTCCCAGACAGAAGAAGCCCACGAGCCAGACAGGTGACGTCTACACACACGCACGGTCCCCAGTGCTCGCGTCTGGCGGGGTAGTGCAGGATTGTGAAATGACGGTGCCGGCCGAAACCGATACCGAAGACAGGCCACGTTCCAATCGTCCCCGTGACGGGGGAGGGGGAGGGGAGGAGGGGGCGGGGGCGGGGCGGGGGGGGGGCGGAGAGCCGCTCGCAACATTCAAACTGTGGGGGTCAAAACGTTACACACGCCTACACGGACCGTCACGATCTTTGGCGAGTCAGGACAATTCACCTTTCAACATTCTGACCCCCCCCCCCCCCCCCGTTTTCGGGATCGGTCACTTCTCCCCGAGCTCCTACGAGGGGGACGTTTCCACCACCGGCACTTCCCCGTGACGTTTCATCTCTCTCTCTCTCTCTCTCTCTCTCTCTCTCTCTCTCTCTCTCTCTCTCTCTCTCTCCCCCCTCTCTCTCTCTCTCTCCCTCCCTCCCTCCCTCCCTCCCTCCCTCCCTTCCTCCCCCTCCCCTCAACGACCCTGCACCCCAGTCGATCGGGTCGCAGTTTCAGCGGTCAGTCACAAGGTGGCAGTGTTGTCGCGCCCGTGCTCGGGAGTCTTCTAAGCCCGTGCCGGTTCGCTTCAAGACACAACCCCTTTCTAGTCTCCGTCTCCGGTCACCTCTTCAAAAGAAATACTCTCATTTGAGGATCCGTTTGGGCGCAGAGAGGAGTAGGAGACAACGCCGAACACACTAGAGTGTCTGTGTGACTGCACGTGTGTTTTTATCACGGTGGTAAAAACAGACAATTGATCGTTTTCACAGTTTATGAGCATGCAGTTCACTGACGTGAAATCTGATCCCCTCCTCGTGGACAAAAAAGGAGGCACATCCTAAACCTGACTGGTCTGGAAGGGGCCAGCCCTGCAGGCGGCAGGGTATCGACACCAAAAGTAAACACATAGAAATTACTGCCGTGTTTCTCCAGAATGAGATCTAGCCATACCATCAGCTCTCGTGCGTCTTTTGGGGCAAAAATTAATATAAGACCCTGTCTTTTTAATAGAATAGAACGTCATACCGGATTTTCTGTGAGACTGGGTCTTACGTTCATCTTGACTGCAAAATACTCATTCGAGCTGATGGTCCAGCTAGGTCTTATTTCGGGGAAGCGTGGTAACTGAAAGTGGGTCGTAGGCAGCGGTCACATCTCTGGCCCGTACTTTTTCGGACAAAGGTCAATGTTTACCTGCAGGGAGACCCTCTGTCGTCTCTTGGCATTGAAGATGACAGACCCTCGGAATTTCAGAGTCATTCCTCTCTCTGTACCCCTCGGGGCAAGACCTGCCGCACCGGAGCCCGAGACCACAGAAATCCTCACCCTCCTCTCGCGGGCCGAATACCGTCTCCGTGCTGTAAACATTCATGATTCACTATCTCGCGTCCACCGGTGTAAAAGAAAGAAGTATGTGTCCTCCATTTTACTTTTATCCGATCCCACAGATCTCTCCACTCTTCTCTCTCCAACCCCATTCGACTACCACCGAGGGAACTCACGTGATCCTCCTTACGTCTCTTCCTCTGATTCCGATGTACAAGGTGTGATCGGACGATACGGTGAATGGGTAAATATAAGGAAATTAGGACACCGAAAGATTCATCGCCATCATCTCCCCTCAAAATACTCCCACTCGCCTCAAACACACTTATCCCATTGTCATCGCCACTCTCTATGAGGCAGTTCTGGAAGTCCTCTCTCACGGGTGCCTTTAGTGGCCGTGTTGTGGCTGCCTCGATATCCTGAATCGTTTTGACTTCGGGGGAAAGCCAGAACTCGTACGGTCCCAGAGCCGGCGAATAAGGCGGAGGAGGACACACCGTCGTGTGTTCCTGCGACGGGAATCGCCGTAGGCCAGAAGCGATGTGTGACGCGGGGCGTTGTCACGACGGAGGACGATTCACGGCCTGCTGTAAAACACGCCTTCAGTCAACCGTAGCTCACACACGACTGACCGCACAGAGCGAGTGGAAACTCGTCACGCACCGTTACTACCACCTCTCCCCAACAATCAGACCCGAGCGGTAAATAAGCCCCGGCATGATTTTTCATGAGACGGCCCCCGAAAATGAGCCCCGAAGCATATTTTGCAGGAAAAAATCCACACGAGACCCGGTCTTATTTTTGGAGAAACACGGTAAGGTTCGATGTGCCGCTTCCTACGTCGAAGATACCTGCCTTTGTCTTGAAGGGCACGACGCAACAGCGTTCACCGTACTTTGTGATCACAACGGAGAAGCTCCGTGTCGCTCATCGCTTCTGCTATGGCGATCTCTGTCGGATAAAAATATTATGGCGTGTCCTTAGCCACCTTACTCACCGGATCTGGCACCGTGTGACGTTTGCCCCTTCCCCCGAGTCAAAATGACCGTGAAAAGGCAGCATTTTTAAGTGATGCGGGACATCGAGGCGGCCACGACGGCACACGGCTGTGTGAAAGAAAACCAGACATCGATGTGTGTGAGTCATCCACGGTATGTCTAACTTCCGTGAGAAAAGTAAATTCTCACGGCCTGCGAGTACTCAAACAACCCGAACGGGGGAGAAAATAAACACACATCGCGTGGGATTCTGTGTCAGTACCACGTTTGCTACCGGTTTTAGCGAGACGGTTTTACATTCTACGTTTACGGAGGGAAGGGGACACAGCCAACGACTCTCTGCAGGTTGACGGCACTCGGGGTGCTCGGGAGAACTGCACAAGGTCCCTCCTATTTAGGAGTTAAACGGCCCGTCGGGGACCCCTCTTTCTAACCTTTTAGAAATACTTGGCCCCCCGGGTCCGAGGGGTGGGGCTGGGGGGAGGGGCCGGTCCCCGTATCTCCTGAGTGCCTGCCGAAACTCTCCTAAGTTAATAATGGAGAGAAAAGAGAATTTAGGTCAGAATCTAAACTCACAGGCAGCCGTTAGAGGCAGGGCTTACGGGTCTCCTGACAAAACTTTTCCAGAGTCCTTTCTAAAGGACGATCGACTCGTGTGACTTTTCCTCTGTGGTACGGGCCATTGGCAAGAAACGGGCCGAGTACGAGCCCAGATCTAGGGGCTCCGTTCGTCTTCACAACCAAACAGGTTTTAGAGGCAATAAGTCCAGAGCGAACAGCTGAGAAAGGGTAAGCGGCCCTTGTATTCATCGGGAAATCAGCAGGCTTCCCTGCCGCATCGCAGGTCACCTGTGGTTCTTCCCCTGTGATGATGACGGTCTTCTTGAGAGCTGTGGGAAAACTCGGGCCCCGTTACTCGATGACAGCCATTTGCAGGGAAGGAGTTGGTCCCCCCGCTCCCTTTGGAGTAGGGGACAATCTCTCTTCTGCCTGCCCTTGTAGTCTGCACAGGGAGCACAGCTATTTTGGAAGATTAGCGTACTCCTCACTCCGGTGAATCTGGGCTTCTATATCCAAAGCGGGCTCCTTTGCCTGGCGTGCCTCTTTTGGGGATGCCGGGGTAGCCCTGAGGTCGTCTCGGCCTTAGCCCGTGTATAACTGCAGCCAAAAAGTCTGGCCTGTCTCTGGCCTCGTCTCCGGCCTTTCTGCTCCTTTTTTCCCTCCTTTTCCCTGTCTCACTTGTGAAAGACATGGTAACAAATTTCCCGGCCTTCCTTAGCATAGAAGCCTTCTCGTCAGGGATGCGACAGGAAGTCGATGACTCCAACGCTCTGTGAGGTCAAGGAAAATATCGGGCTAAACTTAATGAATTTACTTTAAACTTATCTCGGTTTTTAGTGAAAATAGTAAAATTCTTCTTTACACGGGTTCATATCTGACCTGAGAAGGGTACAGGAACTCCAGCAGTACCAAAATACAGAGGTTTATGTAATTATTATATGTAAGTATGTAAACGTTACACTCAGTTCTTACTAGTGTGGAGATTTGGTTTTCTCTAGTAACCGAGGACCCCATGATGAGGATGGTATAAAATAGAGAATATTCTGATGGCACCTAAAGCCTTTGCTTTCCAGGCAGAGTTTCTCTCTCTCTCTCTCTCTCTCTCTCTCTCTCTCTCTCTCTCTCTCTCTCTCTCTCTGTAATTTCAGTAACAAATAACACGTTTCCTCCAAAATAAGACCTATTCCGAAAATAAGCCCCAGGTAAGATCTCAGCCAGACGGAAGCGTTTAGTACGTCCTGACGATGTTCCCGAAGAAGATGACACGACCGTAGCTGAACAAATGTAGACTACTGCTGTACATGGAAAAATAAGACATCCCTTGAAAACAAGTCCCAATGGAGCAAAAATTGACCTAAGACCCAGTCTTCTTTTGGGGGAAACACGGTAGTTCCAAAAACTTTGTCCTACGTCGCAGAGAGAGAACAGTCGACTCTAATGTTGCACTCCCTTTCTTCTGATACTAAAATTTATGTACTGAATTGCAGTTAGCTGAACTACATGTGATCTGTTTTCAAGATTTTTCTTCTGAAACCTTTTATAACTTTTCCAGTCCCTCTCAGTGTGTCTTCTTACCAAATGTAGGACAAACTAGTCTGTCCCCCCCCCCCCCCGATTTCTTTAAAAATGTATTTTTATCTCTTATACCTCCTTTGAGA
The DNA here is from genome assembly GCF_057876585.1 of Rhinolophus sinicus. Lineage (NCBI taxonomy): Eukaryota > Metazoa > Chordata > Mammalia > Chiroptera > Rhinolophidae > Rhinolophus > Rhinolophus sinicus. The sequence continues at coordinate 155,172 of NC_142501.1, read as the reverse complement.
ACATATTACTTTATGTAACTTTAAAAATATTAATTAGAATCTGTAACCTGTAGAACCCGAGTTTTTACTGATAACTAATAAATAAACGATTAGCATTTCTACTGGAATATCTAGGAACGTACTTTGTAACTCAGAAGTGTAGGCTCTGCTGGAAATATATTTACAAGTGTTTTGCCATCATATTTTTAATAAAGTACAAAACACATTTATTAACATACCTTAATTTAGGTTTTAGCTTTCCCATAATAAGGAGATAAAAGTAGATGAACGCAGACTTATCTTATAATTAATATTTTAGTATTTTGTTAGTTTGAAATATCTGCATATTTAATACTTTTTATCATGTAACTTACCTTAGTTCAACTCTAAGGCTTCCAGTTACCAAAAGAATTCAGGAAAGCACGTTTAAGCATGCACTCTGTCTCACACACACACACACACACACACACAAGGTAGGCTGATCAAGTTCACGAACTCATCCTAGAAAAAGTGCTACATACCTCATTGCTGAATATCATTATGGTCACCTTTGAAGTACTCCCGTTGGGAAGCTATGCACTAATGCCAGCACCTAGTCCACTCTTCAAAGCAATTTTGGAACTCTTTTTCTGGAATAGTCATCAGAGCTGTCATCGTTATTACTCTTGATGTCCTGAATGTCATCAAAATGTCTTCCTTTCAATATTTCCTTTATCTTTGGCTAAAGAAAGAAGTCGTTGGGGAACCAGATCAGGTGAGTAGGGAGGGAGTTCCGATACAGTTATTTGTTTACTGGCCGAAAACTCCCTCACAGACATTGCCCTGTGAGCTGGTGCTCTGTCGTGAGGCAAGAGTCACGAACTGTTGGTGACAAGTTTCAGGTCATGTCACTTTTTCATGCAGGCTTTTCAGCACTTCCAAATAGTAAACTCGGTGAACGGTTTGTCAAGTTGGTACAAATTCATAATGAACAATCCCTCTGACATCAAAAAAAAGGTCAGCAACATCGTTGCGACAGCTTCACACACTTTATTGTCCTGCTTTGTGCGTGCGTGCGTGCGTGCGTGCGTGCGTGCGTGCTTAATCATTATTACTAAAAAATTTCATTAACAACCTTTTATTTTGCTTGTGTTTCTTCATTATTTTTAACAACTCCAGGAGATTTTAGAGTCTATTATTACCTAAGTCAATTTTTGTAAACCGTGGTATAACAAAACATATTATATTTAACGATAGTGGTAGCGACTTCAAAAGACATGTCTATTTAACCAAAAGTTGATCTAGCCTCGGTTTCAACTATTTTCTTAGATCATGTGATCCGGAAAAGTACTTGGGTCAGTTTTTGTTCTTTATTTTTAATTTATATAAGCGCTTAATCTTTTTTCTTTAAGCCAACCAAATATTACAATCTTCTAATACCAGCCGGAGGCCAGAACGTTATGTTGTACATAAAACATAGAAAAACATAGATATCAGAGATCATATACATAAACAGTATTAATAATGACTATAGAGAGAAGACTTAAGATTTTTTATTTGCCCATGACAGTTTGAAGGAAGCTGGAAAACGCAAGGAGTGTTCGGCTTGTGAGATTAGCCACTAGATTTCAAAAGTGCCCTTTTTCTTTCTTTCTTTCTTTCTTTCTTTCTTTCTTTCTTTCTTTCTTTCTTTTTTTTTTTTTTTTTTTTTTTTTTTCCGGGTAACTCAGCCTCAGGCAGTAGCGGCGGTGTTTGTATTTCTTGCTCTCCGTAAGACCCTGAAAGTTACCGACAGAAAAATCTTTAAAAAGTTTTATTTTCAAACACAGAGTTGGTGTCTAGTTATAAGTGGACTAGGAGATGGGTGAATTCCCCTTTTCTATGAACCATCGGTGTAGATATTTTTTATTTTTCATTATAGGCTGACCGACCGATTGCCTGATACATGGCCCAGAGGGCTCTGAGGAGAGCGTGCAGACATAGAGCCCCCTATCGGTTTGGTGTTTAAGGTATAAACAGAAAAGTGAAGGGGAGGAAGAAAAAAAAAAGGGGGGGGGGAGGGGAACGGACAGACCGGAGGTGAACAAAACGGAACAAAGAAGTCACCAACAAACCGGAACCAAAAGCAGACGAGAACTCACAGAACCAAATCCTCCTGAAACGGGGATCTGGGGGTCAAAACCCGGTCTCTGAACAACCCAGCACCAAAAATTGGCCTCGGAGTTACCCGAATTGGCACGAAGCACAGAAGGCTTACGCGTAAGCCCCCAAACCCAGTGACAGCGAGAGGCTCCGACGGCAGAGATAAGGGAATTCCAGTGCACTTCCTCGGTTTGACAGATTCCACGATTCACCGACACACGGTTTCCAAGTCCCGTCAGTTGCTTTTATTCCTCACCGACTGAGGCAGTCATAGGCAGCCTGCCAGGGAGGGGGAGAGCCGGGAGGGTCCCTGGGACGAAGGAGATCTCGGCAGTTACTGGGACGTCTCTGTAATCCCCTCCCTGGGCTTGGCCAGCCATAAGCATCAGGGATCACTGATGCATTCCGGCACTCTACCTCCGCTACCCCACACGGAGGCAAGGAGCAAGGGAGTGAGACTCTCCAACTCAGATCAGTCCAGTTCGATCCACGTCCCCGCCGTGGTCTCCAGAGTTCGTTACCAGACTCGGGGATGGTGGTGCTCGTTGCCCGGGCCCCAAAAACTTGAGTGACGAGGAGGGTCAGTGAGGAGAAGAGTGTATTTTATTCTAGGTGCCGGCAGCCAGGGAAGATGGCAGACTGACGTCCGTGGGGGGAAAAAAAGGCATCTTCCCTGAACTGAGAATAATCGAGAGGCTTCGCAGGCAGGCAGGCAGGCAGGCAGGCAGGCAGGCAGGCAGGCAGGCAGGCAGGCGGGGGGAAAGAACCGAGAAAGATGACAGCTGGTCATCGCAAGTTTCAGGGCTGACGGTTGACAAATCACCTCCTGCGGTCCGGTCTGCTTCATAAGGTTATCTCGAACTCGGCGGCCACGGCTGGAGTGTGTCATACGTCATCAGGAAAAGCTGCAAGGGTGTTGCAGCCATGGATCCCGGTCTCTGGGCGCCTGAGAATTCAGCGGGTTTTTTTCTTTTTCTTTTTCTTTTTTTCCAGATTAGTGCTCTTCTGATCAATCAGATCCACAAGGTATGTATAGTCTCAAGGAAGGGAAACGAGCAGAATCATGAAATCGAGCAGTAAAGGGGAAAAACAAAGAGAAGACAGATGAATAGCAAGCTATGAGGTGACCGAACTAAGTCTGACTCATTAATTTCCCGACTTTCACCCTCACGGCATGTGTATAGTCTATCACGTGCTCTGCACCCGATGGCTAGTTTCCATCCCTCGACCTAAAGTCGACCCCTTTACGTATTCGGCTCTCTCCCCATCCCAGTACCCTCTGTCACCACCATTCTGTGGTCTGTATCGATGAACGTGTGTTTTGTTCATTTTGCCACCTCGGTTTTTGCTTTCTCTCCTAATCCCAGATGGGAGTGAGAGCAGATCATGTCTGTCCTTTTCAACCTTCCAACTTGACTTAGCTTGGTGGTCTAGGGACGGGACGAAAGGGCCAGTTGCACGTAATCATTCTCCGAGGTTTACAGCACAGCTCCTAAGTCGCAGAGGCTGGAGATCCCGGCTAAAACGTATTTAGAAATAAATGAATACTATACTGAACCAATCGGGAAAGGAACGATTTTGAAAGAAACCGCGTGAGAGGAAACTGACCTTGACAACACCGACTGGACGTTTATGACGGGACACTCCAATGCAACTCTGGGCCTTTTCCGGTAGAGATGCTGGCAAGAATAAGTCAGTCACTCCTATTAAAATAACTATGGATTATAGTTTGCCTCTGCGTAATATTTGACACTATCCTTTAAGGCCTAACGGGCTAGCTGGAATTAGCCCATCACACAAGATTACATAATGGGGGGGGGGGGGCGGGCTGGTTCATGCCACGCATGAGCCCCTGTAATTCTCCTAACCTTCCGGTAAAGAAACCCAATGGGAAAGGATGGAGATTTGCACAGGATATCGGAGCTATAAACAAAGAGATCCTGTAGTTCCAAACCCACATACCCCATTATCAGATATTCCCGCGTGTACTGCCGAGATATTTTCCGGTGATAGATAGACGCGGTGCCTTTTTTCAGCATTCCTGTAAAACACAGGACAGGAAATACCTCTTTGCCTTTCTACCTGGGAAGATCAGAGTTTACGTGGACAGTCGTGCCCCGGGGTAGACAGAGAGTCCCACCTGCTTCTCTCAGATGCTAAACGCCGATTTGAACGAATGCAAAATGTCCCAGAAATGATACTCTCAGCCAATATACGGATAACTTACTCTTACGCTCTAGGACACATTGGACCCCCTACCATAAGAGGACGCGATTTACCGATCGCAATAGCTAGCCATTAAGGGACACAGGGTGTCAAAGGACAAGCTTCGATTTTGTTTACCCAAAGGAAAATACCTTGCCATCTAATATCTAAAGATGGGCTACGAATTAACCCTAAATAATAATCTTTCCTCTTCTAAAAGCAAACAGACAAAAAACAGCCGAGAGGATTCCCCGGGTCTGACTGGATACTATCACGACGGGGTTCCGAATTTTTCATTCATGGCCCAGCCTCTGTTTGTCTCCTTAAAATGAGATCGGCCCGATCCCATTCAACGGAACCCTGAAGGGAAACGAGCCGAGCCGAAGACACTCTAGAGGAAGTATTATCTAAAGCTCCCACCCTGGGACACCTTCGCTATAAACTCTCTTCCTAGTCGTGCATGAAAACACAGGAAATTCGGATAAAGGAGTTTATCCGAAGGCCACCCTCTCCACGGTACAGATGTGTGTGAGTCACGATCTGTACGGTTGTCTCACTAGGTGGAGACATCCCCTTGCAGGAGAGCAACAGCCTCGATGGTGGGTAAGTCACGACTGGAAAGAAATGATCCCGAACTAGGGGCATTCCCTGTGAGTTACATAGTCTCTGAGGCAAAGGATGCACTCGATCGGGAACATCCGGCCTACCCTGCAGCATTTTCGTCGTGGCTTATCACCCCGGTCCTCTGGATTTGTAGAACGTACAAACGGTACAGTTAAAACTCCACTGGGTAAATTTTGAGAAGCTTTTCGTCTCCCTTGGCTGAAAACTCTCCTTACGGTGTTTCTCAACCTGAGAGCTACTCCTTTTGGTAAACGTAGACTTTCTCCTCAGTAGTCAGCGTTCACCCCGTGTGACCGGACGTGTGAAACAATCTTACCGAAAGGAGACATTTTGCGTTATTATCAAGGACTTATCAAGCAGCTTAAATAAACCGATAAGTCTGCAACCGATTCGCTTCAGCGTGCTCCCGGGACACGAAGACTTCCAAGACCACGACTCACAGCCGGGAGACGTCGTCCACCACTGGATATGACATCAGCTAAAGACCCTCCAACCTCGTTGACAGGGACTTATTCGTTATCACTAATCGATCCAGGTGCAGTGAACTTAAAGGCGTTAACTCAAGGATTCACATCGCTCATGAAAAAGAGTTGCCCACCTGTGGCTGGACATCTGCTCCTGTCTGACACTCGCCTCCACCGACGGCCAACCTCAAAGGCTCCCGGAGGACGAAAAGCTGCTGACGTCAGGGGTAGACAGCTATCCCGAGACCTCAAGAAGGCCTGTAGACCTACGAATTGACGTGGGACTTAAAATAACCATTCGTTTGATTGTCTTTACCTGCCCGCTAATATTATCAGTCACAATGATAGTTATACTTGTTCTTTAGGCTTTTCTCAAACCCTGTACTCATATACCCCAACTGTTAATCATTGAAGGTGCACAGAATAACTTTGGTATTTTCTTTCTTTTCCGGTAAAATATTTGTTTTTCTTTTTTTCTCTTCTTTTTTTTTAAATTTTATTTATTTATTTATTTATTTATTTATTTATTTATTTATTTATTTATTTTTATTTTTTTACATTGGGGAAGGGGGACAGGACTTTATTGGGGAACAGGGTGAATTGCCGGGGCTTTTTCCCAGTCAAGTTGTTGTCCTTCCGATCGTAGTCGTGGAAGGCGCAGCTCACCTCCAGGTCCGGTTGCTGCTGTCAGTTGCAGGGGGCGCAGCCCAGCATCCCTTGCGGGAATCCAACCGGCCACCTCGTGGTCGAGAGCCCACCGGCCCATGCGGGAATCGAACCGGCAGCCTTCGGCATCAGGAGCACGGAGTTCCAACGGCCTGAGCCACCGGGCCGGCTCTGTATTTTCGATAATACTATTTACGCTTTCTCTTTGGAAGCTTAGAAGGCATGCCAGCATAGAAGGAAGAAAAGGCGTGTGTATGTGGTTTTGAGAGAAGTTAAAAGGGAGTCGTTTGTTCTGATACTGTTGATCATTTCTGAATGCGAAAAAGGACACAAACTGAGAAAGACAAGTGAAGTCGTAGAAGGTTAGTAGAAAAGAAATACCGATAAAGGAATTTTACGTATAAATGCTAGAACACAATGACGCTTACCCCTCACCTCGACAAAGACTACTGACTATATTAATTCAGAGAAGCTTAAGCGGCTATTAAAATAATGGCCCTCTGTAACGGGGCTGCCGAGTGAGACACAGGAAATTGACTCATGAAACTCTTACCGTCCTCCTGGCCTCTAGACATTTTTAGATGGTGATTGTGATTCATACCATTGTGTTCTTAACAGCCTCGGCCCCAAATAAAAATTAAACTCAGTTCCCGATTGCACAACTAGCAGGAATTAGATGCTTCCCATGGGAAGTAGATGGGATATTCAGATCACAAGAACAACACCACCGGTGCACGGGAACCCATCTCACGGTCAGATTGTGAGAACTACAGCGATACATACACGGTGTGCCCTCAAACTATAAGTAAACGTTACACTGGCTGCAAAATACAGAAAACCGAGACAGACGGCAACGTTTGAATCACGATAGCTTATAGGTTAGAAACGATTCAGTGTGTTTTTTACTCAGTGAAGGCTCATGAGACCTACCTGCCTTCCGCTTACTCACCTTTCCTTTGGGGAAAACAACAACAACAACAACAACAACAAAAATTGGCCTGGACTGCCATCCAAGGTTACGGTCCGGCCCCATCCGCAATGGTCCACCATTACAGCAAGACAAAGGGAAACACTAAGAATTCCTAGGAGTGAGCCTTCCTAGTCCCGGGAGACCACATCATCGGTGCATCCTTCGGATCGACTTACGGCCCAAAGGGGGAAATGCGGACAAAGAAGGGGGCCACTTACTAAACCTGTCAAGCTCAGGAGAGGCCGGCGTGGCAGGCCCCACAAACTTAGAGACCGAACGTAACCGCACAGGAGGGTCTGAACATAAAAATTCCCGAATGAAAGCAAGTCACGGTGGGCAGTCACATCCTAGGCCTGTAGCTTCCTTGACAGACAAAGGTCACCCTTTGCCTTCAGTGAGCCCGTCTGTTATCTTTTGGCATCTAAGATAACATACCCTCGGAATGTCTGAGCGATCCTGTTTTCCAGACACCTCAGGGCACAGCCCACTGCACCGGTGCCCAAGACAACAGAACCCCCTCATCTTCGTCTTGTTCCCTGGATACCATCCTTACGTGCTGTAAACGTGAATTATTATCTACCCCGTTACCCACCCGTGCAAAAGAAGTAAGCGTCCCTCCGTTTTACTTCTTAATCCAGTCCCAGAGGTGTCCCCACTTGCTTTCTCCTGCCCCCTGACTCTGCCACCAACGGCTTTCGTGTACCAGGCCTTCTGCCTCCTCCGTGTATCCCAATTATATAAAATAAGCTGCAAAACTGCCCTTTTCTGGAGTATTTTCTCCAGCCCTTGAGACCGCTTCCTGGCAATGGTTGTCTGTCAGTGTGACTCAGATACACTCATTAACATTCTCCAAGGAGTCTGGAGGTTTGGATGTTTCTTAGGTGGACACCTAGGAACGCCAAACACCTCTCAAGAATGAGAGGTGGGATGTGAAGATCTGCAGCCTGGAGCAAAGCCTCCCGGTCCCGGGGATCACAGTCAAACACCAAAGGGAAGAGTAGGAGGCTGCGGAACAGGAAAGAGGTGAGGTGAGGCTCGGCTCGGGGCTGCTGTCAGGGAGCCCACGGGGTCTGTCACGCACACATCTGCTGGCTCTCCCTGGTTTCACGGGTGCTAGTCTGCGGCACCACAGAGGACAAAGGCATGTGGCCTCCGGTCACCAGACACGGTGCAAAGACCCGGTCAGAAGGAGCACGCGTGCTCCGGGGGCCACCTCCCACTCCTTGCGCAGGGCATGCTTGGGTGACAAGCCTCCATGCTGAGGCGGGGACAGAAAGCACACTCGGGCATACCCGCACAGGTGGCTCAGATCTTTAAAGAGAACGGCATCGTCACCCTTTCGTCTCTCCTTCTCACGTGAGTCAGCTGTCCAACGGGATGGACACGTGGGACCAGGACTGCCGTTGTCCAGATGCCCGGAGGCCACATTTTACCATCCTTCAGGAGAACGGTCGCGCCTTTGGCGAGCTCCCAAATTTCACATACGTCTACGGATTTCTGCACACACAGGGAGCCAGATGTGTTCTGTCTGCCTGCGGTGGGGAAGCACAATCACAACATCAGAGTTTCCAGTTCTGGCCATCTGGGGCTGCACCCTGACCCCACACTCATCCCCCCCCCCCCCCCCGCCCCAGCCAGCAAAATGCTGTCCAAGCTCTCAGGAACGCAGACGCAAGGGGTGCTGCGAAGGGAAAGACAGCAACCAACCGGTGGGAAAGGTCATCCTGCCCCCTCTCTCTTCCCAGGCAGGCGGGTGTCCCAACGAGCTGTGGAAGGCCGGTCACCACACGGGGTCACTTAGACAGCCCTGTTTACCCAATCCATTCTGGCCAGTCCCCGCTGCTGCCCCTCCCGCTGTATTATCGGACGTGCCCACCTTGACTGAGACTTCCCAGCAGCCCCATTCTCCCCCACACCGTCTCCACCAGGGCTGCTCACACTTGCTTATCCCCTGTGACCTTACGAAGTCCCAGGGGGCTGGGAAGTAAATTCTGCCCCTCCCTCACCCTTGTCACCTCCACACACCACCCATCCTCTCCTAGGCAGAATCTCTCCCGGATTCCCGCTTGAGGAGGTGGAGGACTTTGCCTCCACGTGGACCATCGGCCCCACTCCCAACCTTTAACTTTATGACCTTCCACTCTGCGATGGTCTCCCCCACTCGCCCCCGCTACCGCCACCTGACATCTGCCCAGGCGGCTTTGACATCCGGGGCCCCACGCTCTGCCCACCGACCCCGAACATCCCCTCACTCATAGACCACACACACTCCCCACCAGCCCCACCTTCCCACCTCACCCCTCCCACCTGCCTGAATCCCTCAGGCTGCGAATGACTGTCATAGAGCGTCTGTTTGTGTCCCCCAAATGAATACTTCGAAGGGGGGGGGAGATCCTCAGGATGGGATCGGTGCCCTCAGACAAGGAAGAAACCAGAACTGTCTCCCTACTGTAGCAGAACCCGGGGAGAAGGTGGCCATGTGCCAGCCAGGAAGAGGACCCTCCCCAGGAACCCACCATGCTGGCACCCCGATCTGTGAGAAATAAGTGTCCCTTGTGTGAGCCCTGGGGCCTGTGCTGTCTGTGATGGTGCGTGAGAGCGAGGCAGAGGGCTCCCCTTGCCGACGCCCTCCCCTCTGAGCCCCGACGTCCCTCCACGGGCCTCTCAGCCCCACACCCTTTACACTCAGTACCCGGGATGCCCTGGCTGCCGGGGCACATAGACCAGGCCTTCTCTTTCTAGTGGAGTGCGTGCAGATACCTCCACGCCGCCCCCCCCCCACCCCCCAGGTCTGGAGGAGAAGCACAGAGCTGCTACCGCAGGGACACCTCCCACCGCACTGGGGAAGCACCACAATGGCCTTGGAAAGTCTCCCCCAATCCCACATTCCAGGCCGGGGGACCTTGCCTGGCCTTATCACCCTGGGTCTCAGGGGTCTGTCCCCTCCCACCTATGTTTTTGGAGGCAAAGGGGCTGCTGGGGGGACCATGTGGTTAGGGACTTCCTAGCATGTCTCTCTGGCCATGAACCCAGGAACCCTTTACCTCTCTCTCTCTCTCTCTCTCTCTCTCTCTCTCTCTCTCTCTCTCTCTCTCTCTCTCTCTATCTCTGGGCCTGGACCTCATGGGCACAGTTACACCTGAACACAGCCTTATGTCTGTCTTTCTGCAGAATTAATGTATGTGATTGGGACCCTGCGACCTGGGTTGGCGCCGAGGCGGAACTGTGAGCTCTGAGCCAGGAAGCCCTTCTTCTTGCCCATGGCCACCCCGCCCCACCCAGGAGGACTCCCTCTTTTCACCTCAGCTTCTGGGGAAACTCTGCATGGCTGGGAGTTGTGGGGAGGCCTCGAAGCTTCATTACTCAACTCGCATGAATTCAAGGCTAGGGCACACATTGTGAGGCTAACACGCAGCTCTGGCGAAGGACCGTGGACTATGGGGAATGGCCTTCTACCCCTAATTCAATGGACCGCTTTACTGTTTGCCTGGAAACACACCACCATGTAGTGGAACTGGCGGATGTTTGCTTTTGTGTCTTGACCGGCCGCCATTGAGAGTATGTAAGCACCTTGACTGCTGAGTCGCTGTTGTTCAAGCAGGGTACCCTGAGAGGCCCAGAGAGAGTGGCAGGGCCCTGAGAACCCTGGCTGAGTCCAGGAAGTCTGGCTGTGCCCAGAGGGAGTGGCAGTGCCCTGAGAGGCATGACATGGGGTGACAGGTGTGTGGGGGGTGGGGGGTGGGGCGGGGGGTCGTCTGTTCCTCGGTTTGTTTATTTTCTGGATAGAGCGAGAGAACTCTAAAAGAGGAGGTATTATTTATTCCGTGCAAGGTCTGGCAGGATGGAAGGTCGCAGGTCAGTCCGTGGACGGGAAGGAAACTCTGTGGGGGAGGGAGGAAGGGAGGGAGGGAGGGAGGGAGGGAGGAGATGGGGGTTGGGGCCGAGAAGGGAGGGGGAGGCCAGGTCGACACATTCCAAAGGTCCGCGTTCAATGGCTTCATTCAAATGCAGAAAGCTCTCCGGTCCAGTCAGCGCCTCCGACCTGGCCTGGGGCTTCTTTCTCCCCGCCGCCTTTGTTCAAACCTCCCCCACCCTTAGGCGGCCGCTTTCCAACCGCTAGGGAGGAAAAAATTGTTGGCGAAAACTCGCCCCACCGTCGCCCTGGGCCAACGACACCGTCTCCCTCTCCTCTTCCTGACCCGGGCCAACGCGCTCAACCCGTGGAGAATCACGGGCGGCGGCGGCGGCGGCGGGCGTGCGGGGGTGGGGGGGGTGGGGGGTGGGGGCGAGTCCGGGGGGGGGGGGGGGGTCGCTAAACAGCCGACCTCGGAGTCTTATTAGAGTTCGTAGGCCAGACACCGGCCGGGAACGATGAGGGTCCCGGGGAGGTCCGGCTGTGACGGTTGCAGTCATTTCCCCGCCCACCCAGCCCCCCACCCCGGCACCCCACCACCAGGGTTACGGGCCCAACAAGCACACCCCTGCAGCAACACTCTGCTCTGGGTGTGGGTTTTTAGCGTTCAGATTCCCGCGACGGACGGAAGGAAGGAAGGAAGGAAGGAAGGAAGGAAGGAAGGAAGGAAGGAAGGAAGGAAGGAAGGACCTGTCTTCCCTCTGCCCGCCCGCTTCTTCCTACCGGTCTCACCCTAGGTACCCACTGGGTACCCACTGGCCATTTCGCGTGCCGCCTCCTCACCGTGAAAGAGAGGAAGGAGGGCGGACAGACGTGAAGGAACCCCACAGATGGCAGCTCTGTATGAAGGAGTGGGGGCGGGGCGGAGGGGAGGACAGGGGAGAAGCTCTCGCACCGGGCAAACCCTGACTCCGAGTGAGTGGGGAATCCCGGGGTCCTTTTAAAAACCTAACTGGACACACAGAGGAAAGGCCACGTGAGGACACGGGGAGAAGACGGGCATCTGTAAGCCAAGGACGGAGCCCTGGGCAGAAACCAACCGTGCCAAAACCTAGCACTCGAACTTTCAGCTTGCAGAACTGTCAGGCGATACATTTCTGTCGTTTAAACCACTCGGCCTATGGTATTTGTGATGGCGGCCCGAGCCAACTGATACATGGCAGAAGGGGTGGAACGCGGTGCCCAAGAAAATGTGCCTGTCACGTCTCCAACGTGCACGACTCCATAACTGACCCTCCCCTGTGCTGTGCTGTGCTGTGCTGTGCTGTCCTGTGCTGTGCTGTACTGTGCTGTCCTGAGCTGTGCTGTGCTGAGCTGAGCTGAGCTGAGCTGTGCTGTGCTGTGCTGTGCTGTGCTGTCCTGTGCTGTGCTGTGCTGTGCTGTGCTGTGCTGTGCTGTGCTGTGCTGTGCTGTCCTGTGCTGTCCTGTGCTGTGCTGTGCTGAGCTGAGCTGAGCTGAGCTGTGCTGTGCTGTGCTGTGCTGTGCTGTCCTGTGCTGTGCTGTGCTGTGCTGTCCTGTGCTGTGCTGTGCTGTGCTGTGCTGTGCTGTCCTGTGCTGTCCTGTGCTGTGCTGTGCTGTCCTGTGCTGTGCTGTGCTGTGCTGTGCTGTGCTGTGCTGTCCTGAGCTGTGCTGTGCTGAGCTGAGCTGAGCTGAGCTGTGCTGTGCTGTGCTGTGCTGTGCTGTGCTGTCCTGTGCTGTGGTCGGTTTTGCTGTGGTGCTGAGCTGTGCTGTGCTGTCCTGTGCTGTGCTGTGCTGTGCTGTGCTGTGCTGTGCTGTCCTGTGCTGTCCTGTGCTGTGCTGTCCTGTGCTGTCCTGTGCTGTGCTGTGCTGTGCTGTGCTGTGCTGTGCTGTGCTGTCCTGTGCTGTGCTGTGCTGTCCTGTGCTGTGCTGTGCTGTGCTGTGCTGTGCTGTGCTGTCCTGTGCTGTGCTGTGCTGTCCTGTGCTGTGCTGTGCTGTGCTGTGCTGTGCTGTGCTGTGCTGTGCTGTCCTGTGCTGTCCTGTGCTGTGCTGTGCTGAGCTGAGCTGAGCTGAGCTGAGCTGTGCTGTGCTGTGCTGTGCTGTGCTGTGCTGTCCTGAGCTGTGCTGTGCTGAGCTGAGCTGAGCTGAGCTGTGCTGTGCTGTGCTGTGCTGTGCTGTGCTGTCCTGTGCTGTGCTGTGCTGTGCTGTCCTGTGCTGTGCTGTGCTGTGCTGTGCTGTGCTGTCCTGTGCTGTCCTGTGCTGTGCTGTGCTGTCCTGTGCTGTGCTGTGCTGTGCTGTGCTGTGCTGTCCTGTGCTGTGCTGTGCTGTGCTGTCCTTAGCTGTGCTGTCCTGTGCTGTGCTGTGCTGTCCTGCGCTGTGCTGTGCTGTGCTGTCCTGTGCTGTGCTGTGCTGTGCTGAACTGAGCTGTGCTGTGCTGTCCTTAGCTGTGCTGTGCTGTGCTGTGCTGTGCTGTCCTGTGCTGTGCTGTGCTGTCCTTAGCTGTGCTGTGCTGTGCTGTGCTGTGCTGTCCTGAGCTGTGCTGTGCTGAGCTGAGCTGAGCTGAGCTGTGCTGTGCTGTGCTGTGCTGTGCTGTCCTGTGCTGTGCTGTGCTGTGCTGTGCTGTGCTGTGCTGTGCTGTGCTGTGCTGTGCTGTCCTGTGCTGTCCTGTGCTGTGCTGTGCTGTGCTGTGCTGTGCTGTCCTGTGCTGTGCTGTGCTGTGCTGTCCTTAGCTGTGCTGTCCTGTGCTGTGCTGTGCTGTCCTGCGCTGTGCTGTGCTGTGCTGTCCTGTGCTGTGCTGTGCTGTGCTGTGCTGTCCTGAGCTGTGCTGTCCTGTGCTGTCCTGTGCTGTGCTGTCCTGTGCTGTCCTGTGCTGTGCTGTGCTGTGCTGTGCTGTGCTGTGCTGTGCTGTGCTGTCCTGTGCTGTGCTGTGCTGTGCTGTGCTGTGCTGTGCTGTCCTGTGCTGTGGTCGGTTTTGCTGTGGTGCTGAGCTGTGCTGTGCTGTCCTGTGCTGTGCTGTGCTGTGCTGTGCTGTGCTGTGCTGTCCTGTGCTGTCCTGTGCTGTGCTGTCCTGTGCTGTCCTGTGCTGTGCTGTGCTGTGCTGTGCTGTGCTGTGCTGTGCTGTCCTGTGCTGTGCTGTGCTGTCCTGTGCTGTGCTGTGCTGTGCTGTGCTGTGCTGTGCTGTCCTGAGCTGTGCTGTCCTGTGCTGTCCTGTGCTGTGCTGTCCTGTGCTGTCCTGTGCTGTGCTGTGCTGTCCTGTGCTGTCCTGTGCTGTGCTGTCCTGTGCTGTCCTGTGCTGTGCTGTGCTGTGCTGTGCTGTGCTGTGCTGTCCTGTGCTGTGCTGTGCTGTCCTGTGCTGTGCTGTGCTGTGCTGTGCTGTGCTGTGCTGTCCTGTGCTGTGCTGTGCTGTGCTGTGCTGTGCTGTGCTGTCCTGTGCTGTGCTGTGCTGTGCTGTGCTGTGCTGTCCTGTGCTGTGCTGTGCTGTGCTGTCCTTAGCTGTGCTGTCCTGTGCTGTGCTGTGCTGTCCTGCGCTGTGCTGTGCTGTGCTGTCCTGTGCTGTGCTGTGCTGTGCTGTGCTGTCCTGAGCTGTGCTGTCCTGTGCTGTCCTGTGCTGTGCTGTCCTGTGCTGTCCTGTGCTGTGCTGTGCTGTGCTGTGCTGTGCTGTGCTGTGCTGTGCTGTCCTGTGCTGTGCTGTGCTGTGCTGTGCTGTGCTGTGCTGTGCTGTCCTGTGCTGTGGTCGGTTTTGCTGTGGTGCTGAGCTGTGCTGTGCTGTCCTGTGCTGTGCTGTGCTGTGCTGTGCTGTGCTGTGCTGTCCTGTGCTGTCCTGTGCTGTGCTGTCCTGTGCTGTCCTGTGCTGTGCTGTGCTGTGCTGTGCTGTGCTGTGCTGTGCTGTCCTGTGCTGTGCTGTGCTGTCCTGTGCTGTGCTGTGCTGTGCTGTGCTGTGCTGTGCTGTGCTGTCCTGAGCTGTGCTGTCCTGTGCTGTCCTGTGCTGTGCTGTCCTGTGCTGTCCTGTGCTGTGCTGTGCTGTCCTGTGCTGTCCTGTGCTGTGCTGTGCTGTGCTGTGCTGTCCTGTGCTGTGCTGTGCTGTGCTGTGCTGTGCTGTCCTGTGCTGTGCTGTGCTGTGCTGTGCTGTCCTGTGCTGTGCTGTGCTGTGCTGTGCTGTGCTGTCCTGTGCTGTCCTGTGCTGTGCTGTGCTGTGCTGTCCTGTGCTGTGCTGTGCTGTGCTGTGCTGTCCTGTGCTGTGCTGTGCTGTGCTGTGCTGTGCTGTCCTGTGCTGTGCTGTGCTGTGCTGTGCTGTCCTGTGCTGTGCTGTGCTGTGCTGTGCTGTCCTGTGCTGTGCTGTGCTGTGCTGTGCTGTCCTGTGCTGTCCTGTGCTGTGCTGTGCTGTGCTGTGCTGAGATGAGCTGTGCTGTGCTGTGCTCTGCTGAGCTGAGCTGTGCTGAACTGAGCTGTGCTGTGCTGTCCTTAGCTGTGCTGTGCTGTGCTGTGCTGTGCTGTCCTGTGCTGTGCTGTGCTGTCCTTAGCTGTGCTGTGCTGTGCTGTGCTGTGCTGTCCTGTGCTGTGCTGTGCTGTCCTGCGCTGTGCTGTGCTGTGCTGTCCTGTGCTGTGCTGTGCTGTGCTGTGCTGTCCTGAGCTGTGCTGTCCTGAGCTGTGCTGTCCTGAGCTGTGCTGTGCTGCCCTGAGCTGTGCTGTGCTGTGCTGTGCTGTGCTGTGCTGTGCTGTGCTGTCCTGTGCTGTGCTGTGCTGTGCTGTGCTGTCCTGTGCTGTGCTGTGCTGTGCTGTGCTGTGCTGTGCTGTCCTGTGCTGTGCTGTGCTGTGCTGTCCTTAGCTGTGCTGTGCTGTGCTGTGCTGAGATGAGCTGTGCTGTGCTGTGCTCTGCTGAGCTGAGCTGTGCTGAACTGAGCTGTGCTGTGCTGAGCTGTGCTGTGCTGAGCTGTGCTCTGAGACCCACCAACAGCTCTGGGCGGCCTGCCTTCTCCCCACAGCCAGCCAGGCCACTGTGGCTTGGGGGTTCTCTGCCCGCTTGGCCGGGAGTGAAGCGCACCGTGGCGTTAGACTGTCCCTGCCACACTTCTCTGCCGCACAGGGTCAGGCCCGCTCCGTGGATATGCCAGCTCCCCATCCTCCTCTGGCTCGCACTCCATCTTTCTCTCCCCAGTGTTTTCCCTAGAACGTGCTCTTGCACACCCAATCGTCTCTCAGTACCTGCTTCTTAGAATAGCTGAACTGTTTATTAAGTGGGAGCTCGCTCCCTCCCTCCCTCCCTCCCTCCCTCCCCACCCCCCATTTCACAGATGAGGAAATGGAAGCCCACTTTACAGAATGCTATCTGAGCCACATCCCAGCCTGTTTGCTCCCGCCAAGATGAGCCGCATTTCTGCATGCAGGTTCTGTGCGTTCGAACTGTATTTCCCGATTAATATCGTGACAGATACCTTCCTGACTGTTCCTTTGAGAACGTACTTTCATAGAATGCATTCATGTCCCCCTTCTACAATGTATTCTCTCCTTGGCACTCATCGCTATCCGACGTCCTGTGACGTTTTACTTATTTCTCTTGTTTATTGTCCGATCCATAACTGCTGCGTCAAGAAGTGAAGAACCTCAAATTTTGCCATCCTCCTTACTGCCAACGTCGGACAGCAGAAGTCAGTGAAGCTGTCTCCCAACTTGGCATTTATCTCGTTGCATCACTAAGTGCTCGTGAACTTGTCCGTCAGCTTTTCTACATCAGGAAGCCCCACGAGGGCAGTTTAGAATGCATGAGTGAGTGACTGGGCGTGCTGGACTTCTCCTTTCACCCATGTTGTGTTTGGATGGATGGGTGGGACAAGAAAGCCTTACACTCCTAATAGCTAATTTCGGAGAGGTGGTAGCAGTTGTCCGGATGGGAAGAGATCTGGATTTTTTTCAGTGATCCAGGCAGCAGATGACCGAGGCAGAGTTCACACTGCAACGTAATGAGTGTGAGTCAGAACCAAGGTAGAAACATGTCTGCAGGGTGGCAATTATCCAGGAAGGAGGTGTAGGGAGCCGGAGCATTAAGGGTTAAGAAAATGTAACTTCAAGCAGAGTTTGGGAGGATCGCTAAGGGGAACTCCGATAAGCATAAAGAACAAACAGACACCTGCTACCCTGGGAATGGGAAAATATCTAAAGGTCTAAGAACAGTCAGGGCCAAACTTTGAGAAAACATAACTAATCTGTACTTGCTGCCTCAGCCGCTTTATGTAACCTTCTTGTTTCTGTGTGTATAAAAGAAAGCTGAAAAATAAAGTAGGCGCTGCAGTCTAATTAGAACTGCTCGCCCTCCTGATCCCATCTTTGTCTCTTGTCTATTTTTTTCTCAATCCTCACTCCCCACTTCAGGGACCGTTCGTCTCGTCGGCAGGCTCCGACAAGTGGCGCCCGAACAGGGACCCGAATACTGGGGAATCAGTGAAGGACACCGCTTGCAAATGAGACGCGTCAAATAAGGTTGGCGAAAGCGGTGAGATACCATAGTCGGGAGTAAAATAAAATGGGACAGGGGAACAGTAAAAGGCTGTTTACCCACATATTAAGGAGCATGCTAAAAACTAGAGGAATTAAAACCAGTGAAGCACGTTGCTTCGATTCTTAGAGTTTGTAGTACAAATATGTCCCTGGTTCCCAGAAGAAGGGACTTTAAACTTAGAAACTTGGGAAAAGGTAAGAGAGCATTTGCAGGGATATTATGATGCTCATGGACCCTCTGAAGTACCAGTAGACACTTTTTCCTTATGGAATTTGGTTAGGGATGTGATCGATCCTAGACATAAAGGAATCAGATACTCTAAAAATGACCAACCCAAACTGGATCCCCCTTGGAAGCAGAGGTGCAAAGATTACAAGCTGCACTCACTTCCCTCTCTGTTCAAATGCAGTTAGTTCAGGCTCGACAGACTGGGCCTTTATTAGAAGCTCAATCAGAATAGAAGCCTAGGTTACAATGAAGCTCTCCTCCAAGTGTAGTTGCAGGGCTAGATCCACTGCCCGAGGCCCCTATCAACAGAAAAAGATTCAAGCCGCCAAGCTGCTAGTACAGGAGCAAGTTAAAAAGGGACACATTGCTTCCTCCAATTCTCCCTGGAATTCTCCCATTTTTGTTATTAAGAAAAAATCTGGTAGATAGAGATTATGACAAGATTTACAAAAAGTTAATAAAACCATGAAATTAATGGGAGCCTTACAGACAGGCTTGCCCTGTCCTGCAGCCACACCAAAAAACACATATAAAATTGTTTTGGACTGAAAAGATTGTTTTTATACTATACCTTTAAATCCTGATGACTGCCCTAGATTTGCTTTCAGTGTTCCTTCTGTTAATTTACAAAAACCTTTTAAGAGATATCATTGGCTAGTGCTACCTCAGAGAATGGCTAGTAGCCCTACATTGTGTCAAAAATTTGTATCAGCTGCAATAGAACCTACCCAAAGGACATTTTCAGATATTTACATCATCCACTACACGGATGACATACTTCTTGCCCACTCTTGTGAACCAAAGTTGCTTGCTGCTTTTGCTCATTTACAAAAAAGCTCCACAATTATGGGCTAGTTATAGCCCCCCCCCCAAAAAATTCAGCAAGTGCCTCCTTACTCTTATCTGGGATATTGTTTAATGCCTCAGGCCATTGTGCCTCAAAAAATACAAATCCGGCGAGATTGTTTAAAAACGTTAAATGATTTCCAAAAGCTACTGGGAGACATTAACTGGATTAGACCTCAGTTGCGGTTGACAACCGGTGAATTACAACCTTTGTTTAAAATATTACGTGGGAAAGCTGATCCTACTTCTCCCCGCGAGATAACACGGGGAAGAGGCTTTGCTTGTATTTCTCCAGGTCCGGAAAAAAAAACCTTTGTGAATTCCTGGTCGGTGTTAAACCATACCGTGAACGACAGCCCACAGAAAAAGAGACATCTATAGATACCCATCCACGCCCCTAGGGTGTGGGAAAGCTCACTTTCCGCAGCTGCAGAAGGACTTTCCACTTCAGACCCTGTTAAATGGATAAAGACTTTGGGTAGAGGGTTTGCTGGGGATATTGCTGTTCTGTTTATTGTTCTGTTTGTTTTACATAGTCCTCAGATGTGGACAAATAGCCCTCCAACGGGCTGTAAATGAAACAACTGCACGTTCTGTGTTTCTCATGCTTCAAAAACAAAAAAGGGGGAGATGTAGTCACACAACAGCCTAGCCGACTGTCCCCCCCCCCATGTCTTTCCTTAAGGAAAGAAGAGTCTGTAAGACTGTGCCTTTCTGGGACTCTGTTCCATCCTTGTGTTTACACCTCATGTCTCTCTGTCTGGTCCCCAAAAGATGGTTTGCAGCCAAAGACGGGTAAGATATCTCACGGGAGATACAACCTAAGCCAGGCGGAACCGAGTGGGGACCCCCAATGAGCTGCCTTAGAAGACCCAAAAAGGAGCCTTTCCTCCCCTTCCCCCTGCCTGGCAAAAGCCACTGCTGTCTCTGGCTTTCCTCTCTCACCTGATTGTGAGAGAAGTCATGAGGGCAATGAAGATCAGTTCTCTCCACTTATCTCAACAGAGCTGTTACAATATGAGTGACTTGACCCTGAGAAGGTAAGACATCATGGGACTTTATGCTTCGGCTGTTAACAGACAAAGGGTGATTGGAGTAAACATTTTTCTGCTATGAGGTATGAGTCTCACAGACCGTGTAAGAAAAAATGTTACTCTTGATCTTATCCAGTTTCATAAAGAGGTCTTGACACTGCAAGAGGCCTCTCCTTTAAATACAGGTATAGCTGATACTCTCAACAAACTTGTCTCTAGTTTTCACAATGTATTTCCATCATACTCTTCAATGCTTCAAATTATGGCCCCCCCTTGTAATTCCACTTGTTGTGATCCTCCTGATACTGTGTTTCCTCCCCTGCATCGCAAAAGCTGTGATGGGGACAGTCACAGATATTTATGGAGAAATTCACAAAATAAGGCTCCACATGGCTAATAAACCAAAAGCCACTGCCCCTGTCTAACCCCAAAGGAGATCGGTAGCCAATGACGGGTAATGATCAGTAAGCGTTTTTACAACCTAAGACAGGAGTCGATCGCTTTGATGATCGATATCCAATGACGGGTAAGTGAGAATGTCTGTACTGACTACCTAAGCCAGACACGATCTCAAAAAAAAAAAATAAAAAAGGGGGATATGTAGGGAGCCGGAGCATTAAGGGTTAAGAAAATGTAACTTCAAGCAGAATTTGGGAGGATCGCTAAGGGGAACTCCGATAAGCATAAAGAACAAACAGACACCTGCTACCCTGGGAATGGGAAAATATCTAAAGGTCTAAGAACAGTCAGGGCCAAACTTTGAGAAAACATAACTAATCTGTACTTGCTGCCTCAGCCGCTTTATGTAACCTTCTTGTTTCTGTGTGTATAAAAGAAAGCTGAAAAATAAAGTAGGGGCAGCAGTCTAGTCAGAACTGCTCGCCCTCCCGATCCCATCTTTGTCTCTTGTCCAATTTTTTCTCAATCCTCACTCCCCACTTCAGGAACCGTTCGTCTCGTCGGCAGGCTCCGACAAGGAGGGAGGGAGGACAGGGAGGGAGGACAGGGAGGGAGGACAGGGAGGGAGGACAGGAAGGAAGGAAGGAAGGAAGGAAGGAAGGAAGGAAGGAAGGAAGGAAGGAGATCCTGGAAGGCCTCACAAGCACAGCCCTGCCCAGAGAAAGAAGAGGTGAGGCCGAGAGTTGATGATTTTGATAGCGAGGCCCTCGTGCTGACAGAAGAGTCCTGGAGGTTGGGAGCTGGGAGCTGAGAGCTGAGGTTAAGTTGGAAGGGGAGGAGGCCAGTTCATCTTCGGGGACCTCTCGAGCTCCTCAAAGAACAGCGCTCAGACTTGTACCCCGGGAGGTTCCTTGAGGTACGAAGGGAAGCCCGGGCTGAAGGTGACATGGGTGGAGGTGCTGGGGCAGAGGCCCACCGTGCTTACCGCAGGCGGGTGCCATAAAGGAGACCAAGCCCCCTTGACTCGTGGGTGTGCATGACAGCAGGACCGGGGCTGGGAAGGAACCCCTCCCTTCCCGCTCCGCCACGGGTCCCCACTTCCTCCTGCTCGAGGGAAAAGGGCCCGGTTTACTGCACGGTGGCGTCTGGGCGTCTGTCCCAAACGTTACCGAGCAACTCGGCTCGGGCCGGCCGCAGGCGCTCAGCGACACATTGACTTTTTGAAGTCAAAGGATGACAAAGTTTGCGGTCTTGGCTTTCAGTGAACTCCTGCAGCAGCACCGAGGTGATGTGGAAACGACCGGCCAACTAAAGCTGTATAGCTTCCCGAATGGTTTCAGCAGCTCACTTTAAGATATCAAAGAGATCGCATTGGAGTCTTGGGCGTTCAGGCTTAAATACGCGTTTGGGTGGGGGGATTTAAGGGGCACGGAAGTAAATTAGATAGTCACGCATTCACGGTATCCAGTGCCGGTCAGGTAGGGTATCCCGAGAGATGTAAAAGCCAGCGGTCCGCCTTCAAGGAAGAACACGTGAAAAGAGCAGCCAAAGGAAAGTACCTTTCCAAGATTCTTAGAGCCGTGACGCGGTTGGTTAGATCAGCTCTGTCCAGCACAGCAGCTACCGGCCACAGGAGGTTGTGGAGCCCTTGAAGTGTGCCTAGACCGAAAGGAGATGGGCTGTAGTGGTAACGGACAGACTGCGTTCTGAAGGTTTAGCGTTAAGAGAAGAGTGCAAGATAACCTCGCGAATAACTTCAAATATGATTTTATGTCCACATGATAATAATTTGGTTACACTGGGCTAAATAAACTATAACACCGAAATGAAAAAAAAAAAAAAAAAAAAAAGAATGAATGAATGAATGAATGAATGAATGAATGAATCAATCAATCAATCAATCATCAAAAGCTAACTAACAGAGTTCAGGAGACCGGACTTCCGAACGTTCACGAGTTTCCGTGAGCCACGGTGATTCTTTGAGCCAAAGTGACCGTGAAGGCCGGGAAGGAAAACCTCAACGGATTCGGAAAGCGCTCCGGGGAACGGCAGTCCCTTCCCTCCTCGGCTTCCTTTTCTCCATCGCGATCAACGGGGGCGGGGCGGGGGAACGGAAGGAGGGTCACGTGAGGTCCACCCGCGGGGAGATCTCGGGGAACGGATGATAAAAAGCAAAACAGAGAGACACGTACTTCTTTTAGACGCGCGAACACGCGACAGGGAATCCCGAACGCGTACCACCGGGCACGGAGATGGTGTTCGGGGAAACGAGATCGCAAGGAGAGGTTCCCAGGCCTCCCGGGTCCGGGTGCGTCGGGTCGCGCCCCGAGGGCATCCGGAAAAAGGATGACTCTGACATTCCAAGGGCGTGTGTATGTACGTCGTCTCCAAAAGACAATAGACGGGCAGGCTCCCTTCGGGTACAGATCGACCTCTGTCAAGGAAGCCACAGGCCAAAGGTTTGACGGCCGGCCAGCCACGACCCACCCTCTTTCAGTCAGGAGGTTTCACGTTCGGACCGTCCCGTGCGTTTCATCTCGGCCCTCCGATTCCGTAGAGGCTGACAGGCCGCCGTCCCCTCCCCCACCCCCGCCCCGGGCTTTTCAGGTTTAGTCTGCGGCCCCTTCGTGTGTCCTCCACAAGGACGTGAAGGGACCCCATGCCAGCGAACCGTACACTCAGAAACGGTTAAAACGATCAATGAATGATAGGCGGTGTCTGGTTTTACCACCCTTGGGCCGCCGCGCGCGCGCACGCACGCGCGCACACACACCAAAGCACCGTCTCCCCGAATCGGAGTCAGGGAGCTGCTCCCTGCGCCTGTCACAGGGGGTCATCTGCAGTGTGAAAAGCCAGGGTTCGGCCAAAGGGAATATTTTCTTCCCGTCGGGGCGAATGAAGGTCATTCCTCCGTGACAGTAGGCGTAGGCGCTGCCGTTCCAAAGGCGAGGCAGGCGGGGCGAGCTCTAGCATCTAAAAGCCCTTCACAGCATCGACACTTTGAATCAGGTGTGACTTTTGAGTCGCCTTACTTCTCCATTCACTCACTTCTTCGGTGGTGGGGTTCGGGGACGGGAGGGAGGGAGGGAGGGAGGGAGGGAGGGAGGGAGGGAGGAGAGAGCAGAGACGGCTAAGGAGGAGCTAGTCAGTTAATGACACTGGCCATGGGTATTGTTCTGAAAAGTTATTTGTTTTTGTCTTTCCCCACCGCCTTCTTCGGCACACACACACACACACACACACACACACACACACACTCACTCACTCGGATTCAAGCCGTTGTTTCTCAACCTAGTCGTGTAGGACACATCTCCCCCCCCCCCCCGCCCCGCCCCGCCCCGCCCCCCCGCATAGGACAGACTCAAATCGAAGTGTGTGGTGGCGGTGGTGGTGGTGGTGGTGGTGGTGGTGGTGGTGGTGGTGGTGGAGGAACGAGAAAGCTTTCTGGTGCCCAGAGTGGGGGTGCGGGTTTGGGGGTGGGTGGGGATTTCCGTTCAAAATAGAAGTAGTTGCCGGGGGCCGGGGAAGCTGGAGGAGGGACGGCTGACTAGAAGAGGGGCGTTCTACGTATTCGATGGGGGGCGGGGGGGAGAGGAATGTTTTCTGTCACTCCCCCGTCGCTCAGGAACTCTAGTGGGGGGGGGGGGGGGGAGGGCGCGGCAACGGGGTGGGGCGTCGTCTGTTGTGGGGGGAGGCGGGGAGGTGGGAAAAAAGAAAACGAGGAAAAGAACAATCGAACAAACAAACAAAAAACGAGCGAGGCTGCCAGTTCGGTCCAGACCCTCGCTTTCCGGGGCCGGTCGTCCCAGGGGCGCGCTTCGGGCTTTCAGGCGGAGAGCCCCTCTGTCGTTCTCTTCGGTCCACCGGAGAAATAAACACCCTTCGTGGCCAGAGGGAAGACTTTCCGTGTGGTGCGGACAACGGCGAACGACGGTCACGGGGATAGTTCATCACATAGGTACACGTAGGCCCTTCTCGGTGTGATCCATAAACGGTGGCGTATTTCGTGCTAACGATTGTCAGTCACCGCTGTTCCGAGTACCATCCACACCTCCCTGTAAACCGCGCCCCGCTCCCGGACGCGCGCAGGCTGCGCACACCCGCCTCCCGCCACCCCTCTCCCGCGCCCCACGCCCTTCTTCCGGCCATGCGCGGCCCCGGCCCCGCCCCCACACCCACCTCGGCCCCGCCCCCACACCCACCCACCCACCTCGGCCCCGCTCCTCTCGGTCGACCTCACCGGGAGGGAGGCCAGAAAAAGATCGCCCGGCCCCCAAGTCGGCTGGCGCCCGACTCCCAGCACCACGGTCGCAGGGCAGGACGACGGATCAGTGATCTCCGGGACGGACGGGACGACCGACCGACCGACCGACCGACCGACCGACAGGGGAGTTCGGCCTCGTCCCGATGCGGCGCGGGACCCGCGTTTCAGGGCCGGGGCGCAGCGGGCGGGGGATGCCCCCGTAGCGGAAGCGACCCGGCCTTGGAAACTTTTCTCTCCGAACGCCCCTGAGACGGGGACGTTTGCCGCGCGTCGACGGACGGCCTACCCCGCGCTCCACCTTCGCCGGTTGAGGCCTCCAGGGCGGCCCGGGAGATCGTCTCATCCCCGAGGCGCCCGCCCGGTCCCAGCGACTCCGGTGCGGATTCAGCCATTTCCACGGACGGAAACACGTCCCTCCGCCCTCATCATCATCGGGAGTCCATCCGTCGCGCACCCTTTGCGAGAGGACGGCGACATTTCACTCGGGTCGCTCGGTTTCGGGGTCGACGCCGCCGCCGTCAAATGTAGACGAGTCATAAAAACGGTGAGCGTGGGAGGAGCGGGGTTGTCACTGTGTGAGGGATACAGATGGTAAATGTGTATTATATTGATTCGTGTACCTGAAGCTAATTTTAAATATGTCTTAAAAAAAAATGTTAAAGAAAAATGTTTAAAAAAACCACCACCACCACCACCACCACCACCACCACCACCACCACCACCACCACCAGCAGCAGCAGCAGCAGCAGCAGCAGCAGCAGCAGCAGCAGCAGCAGCAGCAGCACGAAAGAAAAAAACGTGAGCGTGGCGGGGTTTAAGTTTCACAGGCAGACAGGTACATATTTATCGTGTCCCAGGCTGTGTATGGAAAAGCAAAAAAAAAATTAAAAAAATTAAAAAAAAGCAGTGACGCGGGCGTGGGGTGGGTGAAAAGAAAAAACCCAGGGAAAGATCACGTCCATGCGGACGGGAGGAGGTGGAGAGGGCGAGGGCGAGGGCGAGGGCGAG
>NC_142501.1:82500-117500 GCF_057876585.1 Rhinolophus sinicus | reverse complement strand
GCCCGCGCGGCGCCCACCGGCCGCGGCTCGGGACGGGAGCGGGCGGAGAGCCGCTCGACGCGGAGAAGCGGGAGGCGTCGGAGGCCGAGCCGCCCCGCCCCACACACCTCGCCGCGCGGCGTCAAGCGCCGCACGCGCCCACAGCAACGCGGCCTCAAAACCGCGCCGGGGATGCCGGGCCCGGGCCCGTGCGTGACCCTCCCCCGACTCGGTGGGGGGAGGCGCGGGCCGCGGTAGGCCGGGAGAGCACCGCTCGGGGGCCCCTCGCCACACGGAGCGGAGGGGCCCCCTTGGCTGGCCAAACTGACACGCGCAGATGAGGGGCGGCGGCTGGGGGATGCGGTACCCCAAGGCACCCTCTTCGGATCGCTAGAGAAGGCTTTCTCACCGAGGGGGGCATCGCCCCCGACCCGGGACACGCCCCGTCGGGCACGGGCCAGAGCGCTCGGACGCCGGCGCCTGGGGTTGGGGGTCTGCGGTACGGGTAAGAGGGAGACGGACGACGGCCTCCGCGAACGGAGGCCTCAGGCGGGAGCACAGCGCGCACAACGACACGAGGGCGAAAGACGCCGTCGTCCACGAGTAGCGTGAGCGCGCCGCACACCCCTTCACAGACAGCCAGCGGCCGGAAATTCACCGGCCCCGGGCCGCCACGACCGCCCGCGCGGCACCTGCCCCCAGCAGCGTGGGGACGGGTGAGACGCGGCACGGCGCCCGTCCGAGTCGGGCCCCGAACGCCAGACGCGAGCAGGGGGCACACGACGAGGCACCCGCCGCCTCCCCGCGAGCGGGGAGAGGGAGAATGCCTCCTTCCCTCCTTCGACCTTACCGACTCGACCCCCGCACACACACTTGACCGGGATTGACCCGACGGGGCCGCCGGGAGCGGGAAGCGACGCCACCGACTCGGCCTCGGGCACCTGAGGGACGACCTGGAACGCTCCAGGGGCACCACCAGAGGGCCGGGCGAGGCGCGCAGGGCGCGACGGCGGGACGGCCCTCCCCGCCGCGGGGAGAGCCGCAACGCGAGACACGGCCGAGGCCGGGCGGAGAGTGTCCGCTGCGTCAGGAGACCCCTGGCCCCGCCGGCGCCGTGAGGCAGGAGGCGGGGGGGAACGGGGTCGGGCCGGAGTCCGCACCCCTGCCTTCCACACACCGCCATCGGGCGGGCGGGAGAGGCGAGGGGCCCGCAGGCAGAGCGAGAAGAGCGGTCCCATTCGCCATGAATGTCCGTCCCTCGTCTGGCGCGGCTTAGGCCCGGCCCGGGAGAGCGCGACGTCACCACATCGATCGGAAAACACAACGGGCAAAGAGGCCACGGGGGAAGGTAGCGCAGCGAGGACAACGATCAGAGGAGCCTGCTTCAGCCTCGCCGCACACCCCACTTCCCGCAGGGCTCGGCTGGCGGCGAGGGCCCCGCGAGGAGGCAGCGCCTGCCAGCGGCAGAACGGGGCACCTAGGCACCCGGACCGCGCCCGTGTGAATGCACGGCGAGGGGGGCGCGCGCGGCGAGACAACCCCGCAACGCCTGCCACCCCCCGCCACCCTCGGGTACCAGAGACCGGAGGGCTTCGTGTCGACCGCGGGTCCTCCGGGAACGCCTGGATTACGCGCGAGCCGGCGCGCAGGCCCAAGCGGGCGGCTCACGAACCAGAGACAGGAGGGCCCGGGCACCGGGCGGCGGGCAAGCGCCCCGCGGGGGGGCACCCCACGCGCTCGCGCCGAGGAGCCCGGCCCCCGTCGGGGACCGTTCGCCAGAGGACTGCGTGTCCACACCTCTCCGGTGGCACAAAATGTCGATCTCTGGCGTAAAAAATCACCGCGCCCGTCGGCGGCGCCTATCCACGGACCTCAGCGGCCTCCTCGGAACCGGTCTCGGGCCACCGGACCCCGGTCACCACCCCATCCCCGCTAGCGGGAGGAGCGGCTGGGCCACCTGGTCGACCCCCGAAGCAGGGGAGCCCCGAAGACAGGCGAGGAGGGCGAGGAGACGAGATACTCCCCACCGCAACGGTCGCAGGCGCGGGCAGGGGCCGCCACGAACCACCGCGCCTCCGAACTGGGACTCGGGGAGGGGGCGTGAGGGGAAACGTACCACCGAGGCGCCTCCGACGAACGGGCCTCCGACGGCCCACCCCCACCGGCCCGGCCGCCCGGTCTCTGGGGACGGGAAAACGGGGGAGGAAAAGTCGAGTCGGACCGACCGGGACCCGCGCGTGCCCCCCGTCCCGGTCCACCTCGCCCTCCACGTGCCTCCCCGCAGGGCCCGGCCCCGGTCCCCGCCGCCGGAACGGGACTCCGGAGAGTCGCGTCCGGCGACACCGTCCCCCGCGAGCACGCACGCGGGCCGGGGACTCCCTCCCCGGCCACACGCGCGGGCGGCGTACGGTCAACGTCTCCCGATCGGGACTTGGGTGAAAATTCCCGCGGAGGGGCGTCCGACGACAGGCCCGCGGGAAGGACCGCGGACGGGCCCGCGGGGCCCTGGCCGGGCCATCCCGCGCGGCCCCGGGTCGGCGGGCAGCCTCCGGAGCGGGACGCGGGGGAGAGAAAACAAAGTGCGATCGACACGGAAGGGCCGACGCCGGGCAGGCCCGGCCGCGGGCCGGGCGGGCGGGCCGGCGCGCGGGCGCGTCCCGCCCTCTCAGCGTTCCTCCGCGAGCGGAGGGGCACGGGCGAGCGCCGGTCGACGCGACCGGGCAGCCCGGGGGACGGGCGGCGGTCACTCCCTCAGAAACCTGCACCTCCAATCTCCGGCGAACGGGCGACGCGCCGTCTCCACGGCACCACCGGGACGATTCCGCCGGTGACGCCGGCCGCCCGCGACGCCTCCCCGGGCACAGCGGCCAGATCCCTCCCCTTGGCGCGGTCGCCGGAGCTCCGGAGGGAAGGGACGATATAAAAGCGGCCGCCAGGTGGCGCCCGACAACCGGAGCGAACGTCAGCGGGACGGATCCGGATCGCGAGCCGGCGAGGGCGCCCCGCCGCCGGCACGGTCGCCGGACCTCGTCCCGGCCCACCTCGGATGGCCTCTCCGGGCCCGGAGCGGGCCGGCTTCGGCCACCGAGCTCCCGGCCGCCACGACGCGACCCCGGCCGCTCAAGGGGGACCCGGGGCGGGCGGGGGAGGGGGGAATCTTGGGTTTGGTTTCGTTTTCTTCCTTTTGCGCGAGATCTTGATCGAAAGACAGCTCACGTGCGACGCCGTATTCGTCTCGGACACACGTGGTAGCCAGTCCACGGGGACCCACCTCCTGGAGTACCGTATTTTGCACTGTATAACCCCCCCCCCCCCCGGTAGACCGCGCACCCACGTCTTTGGCCCAATCTTTCGAGGGGGGGGGGAGGACGTTTCCTTTTAATCCCCTCCCCCCCCCCCCGTGTGTCTTTACGTTTCGGTACCCATCTTCTGCATCACAAGGGAATTCTAGCGTCCAGTCTTTGACGCGTTCCAGTATGAGAAATTTTACGTAACGAGTAATTACAGAACGCAAGAACAGGTGCGAGGTTCGAGACGTTTCACGTACCGGTCACACCCTCAAGGCCTTTTACGCACCCTTGAAGGCCAAGAACTCTTGGCCGCTGCCAGTTCCTCCCGAGTTCCACAAAACCGATGATCCCACGCCAGGGTATTGACTTATCGGTCATGCGGATATCGTGATCGACGTCTAGGATCACGCTTTTAACTCAGAAGCGTCAATAAAAGAATGAAAAAATACTCAACCACGTACGGAATCGGCCCGAGCCGCGTAGAACGCGCATCCTCATCTTCCCCTCAGACACTCGGGCCAAACGGTGCGCATTATACACGGCGATTTACGGCATCTGTTTCCTATCTGGAACTTCGGACCTCTCCCTCTTCTCTATGTCTCCCCCGCCCCCTTTTAATGTCTCAATGACAGTCCACGGTCAATACCATTCCATATCAGCTTCAGGTGTACCGCACAGCGGTTAGACATCTAGACAGTGCAGGAAGCGATCCCCCGGACCGGTACCCACCCGGCACCACGTACACGGTCACGACCACATCCTCGGTCGTGTTCCCTCTGCTCGACACGCCCGTGGCTATTTCTTTATCCCTTCCCCTTCGGCACCCTGCCCCCAACGCCGTCCCCGCACCATCGCCCCGACCACACGATCCGGTCCCCGTGTGACACCGTCCACGGTGATCGCCATAGGGTCGACTACATTCCTTACGCCGTACCTCACAGCCCCGTGACTACCGTGCCACGACCAATCTGTACTCATTCACCCCTTCCCCTTTTCACTCCCCCCAACGCCCCCCCCTTCCCGGATCTGTTTGACCGGGAATCGGGGGGTGGGGTGGGGGGTGGAATACGTCGTCGTCGTCGTCATCATCACCGTAAGTAATAATAAATCCCCCCACCCCGGCCGGGCGTCGGCAGGAACGGGAAACAGACCGCCCCCGCGCCACTCCGGGGCCGAGGCCCGGCGCCTCGGACGTGAGTGAAACCACGCCCGGGGCGCTCAGGCCTCCCGGCGCTCCCCCGAGCGGCTCCCGGGCTCCCGGGAAGACTCAGAAGAATCTGGGGGGCCGTCGACCGCAACACGGCAACCGGGCACGTATTCAGAGGACGACCGCGACCGCGGGAGCATCGTCTCCTTTTTCTTCCCCCTTTTCATTCCATCTTTTTCCAGCGGAGGGAGGGGAGGGTCTCTCCCAGACAGAAGAAGCCCACGAGCCAGACAGGTGACGTCTACACACACGCACGGTCCCCAGTGCTCGCGTCTGGCGGGGTAGTGCAGGATTGTGAAATGACGGTGCCGGCCGAAACCGATACCGAAGACAGGCCACGTTCCAATCGTCCCCGTGACGGGGGAGGGGGAGGGGAGGAGGGGGCGGGGGCGGGGCGGGGGGGGGGCGGAGAGCCGCTCGCAACATTCAAACTGTGGGGGTCAAAACGTTACACACGCCTACACGGACCGTCACGATCTTTGGCGAGTCAGGACAATTCACCTTTCAACATTCTGACCCCCCCCCCCCCCCCCGTTTTCGGGATCGGTCACTTCTCCCCGAGCTCCTACGAGGGGGACGTTTCCACCACCGGCACTTCCCCGTGACGTTTCATCTCTCTCTCTCTCTCTCTCTCTCTCTCTCTCTCTCTCTCTCTCTCTCTCTCTCTCTCCCCCCTCTCTCTCTCTCTCTCCCTCCCTCCCTCCCTCCCTCCCTCCCTCCCTTCCTCCCCCTCCCCTCAACGACCCTGCACCCCAGTCGATCGGGTCGCAGTTTCAGCGGTCAGTCACAAGGTGGCAGTGTTGTCGCGCCCGTGCTCGGGAGTCTTCTAAGCCCGTGCCGGTTCGCTTCAAGACACAACCCCTTTCTAGTCTCCGTCTCCGGTCACCTCTTCAAAAGAAATACTCTCATTTGAGGATCCGTTTGGGCGCAGAGAGGAGTAGGAGACAACGCCGAACACACTAGAGTGTCTGTGTGACTGCACGTGTGTTTTTATCACGGTGGTAAAAACAGACAATTGATCGTTTTCACAGTTTATGAGCATGCAGTTCACTGACGTGAAATCTGATCCCCTCCTCGTGGACAAAAAAGGAGGCACATCCTAAACCTGACTGGTCTGGAAGGGGCCAGCCCTGCAGGCGGCAGGGTATCGACACCAAAAGTAAACACATAGAAATTACTGCCGTGTTTCTCCAGAATGAGATCTAGCCATACCATCAGCTCTCGTGCGTCTTTTGGGGCAAAAATTAATATAAGACCCTGTCTTTTTAATAGAATAGAACGTCATACCGGATTTTCTGTGAGACTGGGTCTTACGTTCATCTTGACTGCAAAATACTCATTCGAGCTGATGGTCCAGCTAGGTCTTATTTCGGGGAAGCGTGGTAACTGAAAGTGGGTCGTAGGCAGCGGTCACATCTCTGGCCCGTACTTTTTCGGACAAAGGTCAATGTTTACCTGCAGGGAGACCCTCTGTCGTCTCTTGGCATTGAAGATGACAGACCCTCGGAATTTCAGAGTCATTCCTCTCTCTGTACCCCTCGGGGCAAGACCTGCCGCACCGGAGCCCGAGACCACAGAAATCCTCACCCTCCTCTCGCGGGCCGAATACCGTCTCCGTGCTGTAAACATTCATGATTCACTATCTCGCGTCCACCGGTGTAAAAGAAAGAAGTATGTGTCCTCCATTTTACTTTTATCCGATCCCACAGATCTCTCCACTCTTCTCTCTCCAACCCCATTCGACTACCACCGAGGGAACTCACGTGATCCTCCTTACGTCTCTTCCTCTGATTCCGATGTACAAGGTGTGATCGGACGATACGGTGAATGGGTAAATATAAGGAAATTAGGACACCGAAAGATTCATCGCCATCATCTCCCCTCAAAATACTCCCACTCGCCTCAAACACACTTATCCCATTGTCATCGCCACTCTCTATGAGGCAGTTCTGGAAGTCCTCTCTCACGGGTGCCTTTAGTGGCCGTGTTGTGGCTGCCTCGATATCCTGAATCGTTTTGACTTCGGGGGAAAGCCAGAACTCGTACGGTCCCAGAGCCGGCGAATAAGGCGGAGGAGGACACACCGTCGTGTGTTCCTGCGACGGGAATCGCCGTAGGCCAGAAGCGATGTGTGACGCGGGGCGTTGTCACGACGGAGGACGATTCACGGCCTGCTGTAAAACACGCCTTCAGTCAACCGTAGCTCACACACGACTGACCGCACAGAGCGAGTGGAAACTCGTCACGCACCGTTACTACCACCTCTCCCCAACAATCAGACCCGAGCGGTAAATAAGCCCCGGCATGATTTTTCATGAGACGGCCCCCGAAAATGAGCCCCGAAGCATATTTTGCAGGAAAAAATCCACACGAGACCCGGTCTTATTTTTGGAGAAACACGGTAAGGTTCGATGTGCCGCTTCCTACGTCGAAGATACCTGCCTTTGTCTTGAAGGGCACGACGCAACAGCGTTCACCGTACTTTGTGATCACAACGGAGAAGCTCCGTGTCGCTCATCGCTTCTGCTATGGCGATCTCTGTCGGATAAAAATATTATGGCGTGTCCTTAGCCACCTTACTCACCGGATCTGGCACCGTGTGACGTTTGCCCCTTCCCCCGAGTCAAAATGACCGTGAAAAGGCAGCATTTTTAAGTGATGCGGGACATCGAGGCGGCCACGACGGCACACGGCTGTGTGAAAGAAAACCAGACATCGATGTGTGTGAGTCATCCACGGTATGTCTAACTTCCGTGAGAAAAGTAAATTCTCACGGCCTGCGAGTACTCAAACAACCCGAACGGGGGAGAAAATAAACACACATCGCGTGGGATTCTGTGTCAGTACCACGTTTGCTACCGGTTTTAGCGAGACGGTTTTACATTCTACGTTTACGGAGGGAAGGGGACACAGCCAACGACTCTCTGCAGGTTGACGGCACTCGGGGTGCTCGGGAGAACTGCACAAGGTCCCTCCTATTTAGGAGTTAAACGGCCCGTCGGGGACCCCTCTTTCTAACCTTTTAGAAATACTTGGCCCCCCGGGTCCGAGGGGTGGGGCTGGGGGGAGGGGCCGGTCCCCGTATCTCCTGAGTGCCTGCCGAAACTCTCCTAAGTTAATAATGGAGAGAAAAGAGAATTTAGGTCAGAATCTAAACTCACAGGCAGCCGTTAGAGGCAGGGCTTACGGGTCTCCTGACAAAACTTTTCCAGAGTCCTTTCTAAAGGACGATCGACTCGTGTGACTTTTCCTCTGTGGTACGGGCCATTGGCAAGAAACGGGCCGAGTACGAGCCCAGATCTAGGGGCTCCGTTCGTCTTCACAACCAAACAGGTTTTAGAGGCAATAAGTCCAGAGCGAACAGCTGAGAAAGGGTAAGCGGCCCTTGTATTCATCGGGAAATCAGCAGGCTTCCCTGCCGCATCGCAGGTCACCTGTGGTTCTTCCCCTGTGATGATGACGGTCTTCTTGAGAGCTGTGGGAAAACTCGGGCCCCGTTACTCGATGACAGCCATTTGCAGGGAAGGAGTTGGTCCCCCCGCTCCCTTTGGAGTAGGGGACAATCTCTCTTCTGCCTGCCCTTGTAGTCTGCACAGGGAGCACAGCTATTTTGGAAGATTAGCGTACTCCTCACTCCGGTGAATCTGGGCTTCTATATCCAAAGCGGGCTCCTTTGCCTGGCGTGCCTCTTTTGGGGATGCCGGGGTAGCCCTGAGGTCGTCTCGGCCTTAGCCCGTGTATAACTGCAGCCAAAAAGTCTGGCCTGTCTCTGGCCTCGTCTCCGGCCTTTCTGCTCCTTTTTTCCCTCCTTTTCCCTGTCTCACTTGTGAAAGACATGGTAACAAATTTCCCGGCCTTCCTTAGCATAGAAGCCTTCTCGTCAGGGATGCGACAGGAAGTCGATGACTCCAACGCTCTGTGAGGTCAAGGAAAATATCGGGCTAAACTTAATGAATTTACTTTAAACTTATCTCGGTTTTTAGTGAAAATAGTAAAATTCTTCTTTACACGGGTTCATATCTGACCTGAGAAGGGTACAGGAACTCCAGCAGTACCAAAATACAGAGGTTTATGTAATTATTATATGTAAGTATGTAAACGTTACACTCAGTTCTTACTAGTGTGGAGATTTGGTTTTCTCTAGTAACCGAGGACCCCATGATGAGGATGGTATAAAATAGAGAATATTCTGATGGCACCTAAAGCCTTTGCTTTCCAGGCAGAGTTTCTCTCTCTCTCTCTCTCTCTCTCTCTCTCTCTCTCTCTCTCTCTCTCTCTCTCTCTGTAATTTCAGTAACAAATAACACGTTTCCTCCAAAATAAGACCTATTCCGAAAATAAGCCCCAGGTAAGATCTCAGCCAGACGGAAGCGTTTAGTACGTCCTGACGATGTTCCCGAAGAAGATGACACGACCGTAGCTGAACAAATGTAGACTACTGCTGTACATGGAAAAATAAGACATCCCTTGAAAACAAGTCCCAATGGAGCAAAAATTGACCTAAGACCCAGTCTTCTTTTGGGGGAAACACGGTAGTTCCAAAAACTTTGTCCTACGTCGCAGAGAGAGAACAGTCGACTCTAATGTTGCACTCCCTTTCTTCTGATACTAAAATTTATGTACTGAATTGCAGTTAGCTGAACTACATGTGATCTGTTTTCAAGATTTTTCTTCTGAAACCTTTTATAACTTTTCCAGTCCCTCTCAGTGTGTCTTCTTACCAAATGTAGGACAAACTAGTCTGTCCCCCCCCCCCCCCGATTTCTTTAAAAATGTATTTTTATCTCTTATACCTCCTTTGAGAACATATTACTTTATGTAACTTTAAAAATATTAATTAGAATCTGTAACCTGTAGAACCCGAGTTTTTACTGATAACTAATAAATAAACGATTAGCATTTCTACTGGAATATCTAGGAACGTACTTTGTAACTCAGAAGTGTAGGCTCTGCTGGAAATATATTTACAAGTGTTTTGCCATCATATTTTTAATAAAGTACAAAACACATTTATTAACATACCTTAATTTAGGTTTTAGCTTTCCCATAATAAGGAGATAAAAGTAGATGAACGCAGACTTATCTTATAATTAATATTTTAGTATTTTGTTAGTTTGAAATATCTGCATATTTAATACTTTTTATCATGTAACTTACCTTAGTTCAACTCTAAGGCTTCCAGTTACCAAAAGAATTCAGGAAAGCACGTTTAAGCATGCACTCTGTCTCACACACACACACACACACACACACAAGGTAGGCTGATCAAGTTCACGAACTCATCCTAGAAAAAGTGCTACATACCTCATTGCTGAATATCATTATGGTCACCTTTGAAGTACTCCCGTTGGGAAGCTATGCACTAATGCCAGCACCTAGTCCACTCTTCAAAGCAATTTTGGAACTCTTTTTCTGGAATAGTCATCAGAGCTGTCATCGTTATTACTCTTGATGTCCTGAATGTCATCAAAATGTCTTCCTTTCAATATTTCCTTTATCTTTGGCTAAAGAAAGAAGTCGTTGGGGAACCAGATCAGGTGAGTAGGGAGGGAGTTCCGATACAGTTATTTGTTTACTGGCCGAAAACTCCCTCACAGACATTGCCCTGTGAGCTGGTGCTCTGTCGTGAGGCAAGAGTCACGAACTGTTGGTGACAAGTTTCAGGTCATGTCACTTTTTCATGCAGGCTTTTCAGCACTTCCAAATAGTAAACTCGGTGAACGGTTTGTCAAGTTGGTACAAATTCATAATGAACAATCCCTCTGACATCAAAAAAAAGGTCAGCAACATCGTTGCGACAGCTTCACACACTTTATTGTCCTGCTTTGTGCGTGCGTGCGTGCGTGCGTGCGTGCGTGCGTGCTTAATCATTATTACTAAAAAATTTCATTAACAACCTTTTATTTTGCTTGTGTTTCTTCATTATTTTTAACAACTCCAGGAGATTTTAGAGTCTATTATTACCTAAGTCAATTTTTGTAAACCGTGGTATAACAAAACATATTATATTTAACGATAGTGGTAGCGACTTCAAAAGACATGTCTATTTAACCAAAAGTTGATCTAGCCTCGGTTTCAACTATTTTCTTAGATCATGTGATCCGGAAAAGTACTTGGGTCAGTTTTTGTTCTTTATTTTTAATTTATATAAGCGCTTAATCTTTTTTCTTTAAGCCAACCAAATATTACAATCTTCTAATACCAGCCGGAGGCCAGAACGTTATGTTGTACATAAAACATAGAAAAACATAGATATCAGAGATCATATACATAAACAGTATTAATAATGACTATAGAGAGAAGACTTAAGATTTTTTATTTGCCCATGACAGTTTGAAGGAAGCTGGAAAACGCAAGGAGTGTTCGGCTTGTGAGATTAGCCACTAGATTTCAAAAGTGCCCTTTTTCTTTCTTTCTTTCTTTCTTTCTTTCTTTCTTTCTTTCTTTCTTTCTTTTTTTTTTTTTTTTTTTTTTTTTTTCCGGGTAACTCAGCCTCAGGCAGTAGCGGCGGTGTTTGTATTTCTTGCTCTCCGTAAGACCCTGAAAGTTACCGACAGAAAAATCTTTAAAAAGTTTTATTTTCAAACACAGAGTTGGTGTCTAGTTATAAGTGGACTAGGAGATGGGTGAATTCCCCTTTTCTATGAACCATCGGTGTAGATATTTTTTATTTTTCATTATAGGCTGACCGACCGATTGCCTGATACATGGCCCAGAGGGCTCTGAGGAGAGCGTGCAGACATAGAGCCCCCTATCGGTTTGGTGTTTAAGGTATAAACAGAAAAGTGAAGGGGAGGAAGAAAAAAAAAAGGGGGGGGGGAGGGGAACGGACAGACCGGAGGTGAACAAAACGGAACAAAGAAGTCACCAACAAACCGGAACCAAAAGCAGACGAGAACTCACAGAACCAAATCCTCCTGAAACGGGGATCTGGGGGTCAAAACCCGGTCTCTGAACAACCCAGCACCAAAAATTGGCCTCGGAGTTACCCGAATTGGCACGAAGCACAGAAGGCTTACGCGTAAGCCCCCAAACCCAGTGACAGCGAGAGGCTCCGACGGCAGAGATAAGGGAATTCCAGTGCACTTCCTCGGTTTGACAGATTCCACGATTCACCGACACACGGTTTCCAAGTCCCGTCAGTTGCTTTTATTCCTCACCGACTGAGGCAGTCATAGGCAGCCTGCCAGGGAGGGGGAGAGCCGGGAGGGTCCCTGGGACGAAGGAGATCTCGGCAGTTACTGGGACGTCTCTGTAATCCCCTCCCTGGGCTTGGCCAGCCATAAGCATCAGGGATCACTGATGCATTCCGGCACTCTACCTCCGCTACCCCACACGGAGGCAAGGAGCAAGGGAGTGAGACTCTCCAACTCAGATCAGTCCAGTTCGATCCACGTCCCCGCCGTGGTCTCCAGAGTTCGTTACCAGACTCGGGGATGGTGGTGCTCGTTGCCCGGGCCCCAAAAACTTGAGTGACGAGGAGGGTCAGTGAGGAGAAGAGTGTATTTTATTCTAGGTGCCGGCAGCCAGGGAAGATGGCAGACTGACGTCCGTGGGGGGAAAAAAAGGCATCTTCCCTGAACTGAGAATAATCGAGAGGCTTCGCAGGCAGGCAGGCAGGCAGGCAGGCAGGCAGGCAGGCAGGCAGGCAGGCAGGCGGGGGGAAAGAACCGAGAAAGATGACAGCTGGTCATCGCAAGTTTCAGGGCTGACGGTTGACAAATCACCTCCTGCGGTCCGGTCTGCTTCATAAGGTTATCTCGAACTCGGCGGCCACGGCTGGAGTGTGTCATACGTCATCAGGAAAAGCTGCAAGGGTGTTGCAGCCATGGATCCCGGTCTCTGGGCGCCTGAGAATTCAGCGGGTTTTTTTCTTTTTCTTTTTCTTTTTTTCCAGATTAGTGCTCTTCTGATCAATCAGATCCACAAGGTATGTATAGTCTCAAGGAAGGGAAACGAGCAGAATCATGAAATCGAGCAGTAAAGGGGAAAAACAAAGAGAAGACAGATGAATAGCAAGCTATGAGGTGACCGAACTAAGTCTGACTCATTAATTTCCCGACTTTCACCCTCACGGCATGTGTATAGTCTATCACGTGCTCTGCACCCGATGGCTAGTTTCCATCCCTCGACCTAAAGTCGACCCCTTTACGTATTCGGCTCTCTCCCCATCCCAGTACCCTCTGTCACCACCATTCTGTGGTCTGTATCGATGAACGTGTGTTTTGTTCATTTTGCCACCTCGGTTTTTGCTTTCTCTCCTAATCCCAGATGGGAGTGAGAGCAGATCATGTCTGTCCTTTTCAACCTTCCAACTTGACTTAGCTTGGTGGTCTAGGGACGGGACGAAAGGGCCAGTTGCACGTAATCATTCTCCGAGGTTTACAGCACAGCTCCTAAGTCGCAGAGGCTGGAGATCCCGGCTAAAACGTATTTAGAAATAAATGAATACTATACTGAACCAATCGGGAAAGGAACGATTTTGAAAGAAACCGCGTGAGAGGAAACTGACCTTGACAACACCGACTGGACGTTTATGACGGGACACTCCAATGCAACTCTGGGCCTTTTCCGGTAGAGATGCTGGCAAGAATAAGTCAGTCACTCCTATTAAAATAACTATGGATTATAGTTTGCCTCTGCGTAATATTTGACACTATCCTTTAAGGCCTAACGGGCTAGCTGGAATTAGCCCATCACACAAGATTACATAATGGGGGGGGGGGGGCGGGCTGGTTCATGCCACGCATGAGCCCCTGTAATTCTCCTAACCTTCCGGTAAAGAAACCCAATGGGAAAGGATGGAGATTTGCACAGGATATCGGAGCTATAAACAAAGAGATCCTGTAGTTCCAAACCCACATACCCCATTATCAGATATTCCCGCGTGTACTGCCGAGATATTTTCCGGTGATAGATAGACGCGGTGCCTTTTTTCAGCATTCCTGTAAAACACAGGACAGGAAATACCTCTTTGCCTTTCTACCTGGGAAGATCAGAGTTTACGTGGACAGTCGTGCCCCGGGGTAGACAGAGAGTCCCACCTGCTTCTCTCAGATGCTAAACGCCGATTTGAACGAATGCAAAATGTCCCAGAAATGATACTCTCAGCCAATATACGGATAACTTACTCTTACGCTCTAGGACACATTGGACCCCCTACCATAAGAGGACGCGATTTACCGATCGCAATAGCTAGCCATTAAGGGACACAGGGTGTCAAAGGACAAGCTTCGATTTTGTTTACCCAAAGGAAAATACCTTGCCATCTAATATCTAAAGATGGGCTACGAATTAACCCTAAATAATAATCTTTCCTCTTCTAAAAGCAAACAGACAAAAAACAGCCGAGAGGATTCCCCGGGTCTGACTGGATACTATCACGACGGGGTTCCGAATTTTTCATTCATGGCCCAGCCTCTGTTTGTCTCCTTAAAATGAGATCGGCCCGATCCCATTCAACGGAACCCTGAAGGGAAACGAGCCGAGCCGAAGACACTCTAGAGGAAGTATTATCTAAAGCTCCCACCCTGGGACACCTTCGCTATAAACTCTCTTCCTAGTCGTGCATGAAAACACAGGAAATTCGGATAAAGGAGTTTATCCGAAGGCCACCCTCTCCACGGTACAGATGTGTGTGAGTCACGATCTGTACGGTTGTCTCACTAGGTGGAGACATCCCCTTGCAGGAGAGCAACAGCCTCGATGGTGGGTAAGTCACGACTGGAAAGAAATGATCCCGAACTAGGGGCATTCCCTGTGAGTTACATAGTCTCTGAGGCAAAGGATGCACTCGATCGGGAACATCCGGCCTACCCTGCAGCATTTTCGTCGTGGCTTATCACCCCGGTCCTCTGGATTTGTAGAACGTACAAACGGTACAGTTAAAACTCCACTGGGTAAATTTTGAGAAGCTTTTCGTCTCCCTTGGCTGAAAACTCTCCTTACGGTGTTTCTCAACCTGAGAGCTACTCCTTTTGGTAAACGTAGACTTTCTCCTCAGTAGTCAGCGTTCACCCCGTGTGACCGGACGTGTGAAACAATCTTACCGAAAGGAGACATTTTGCGTTATTATCAAGGACTTATCAAGCAGCTTAAATAAACCGATAAGTCTGCAACCGATTCGCTTCAGCGTGCTCCCGGGACACGAAGACTTCCAAGACCACGACTCACAGCCGGGAGACGTCGTCCACCACTGGATATGACATCAGCTAAAGACCCTCCAACCTCGTTGACAGGGACTTATTCGTTATCACTAATCGATCCAGGTGCAGTGAACTTAAAGGCGTTAACTCAAGGATTCACATCGCTCATGAAAAAGAGTTGCCCACCTGTGGCTGGACATCTGCTCCTGTCTGACACTCGCCTCCACCGACGGCCAACCTCAAAGGCTCCCGGAGGACGAAAAGCTGCTGACGTCAGGGGTAGACAGCTATCCCGAGACCTCAAGAAGGCCTGTAGACCTACGAATTGACGTGGGACTTAAAATAACCATTCGTTTGATTGTCTTTACCTGCCCGCTAATATTATCAGTCACAATGATAGTTATACTTGTTCTTTAGGCTTTTCTCAAACCCTGTACTCATATACCCCAACTGTTAATCATTGAAGGTGCACAGAATAACTTTGGTATTTTCTTTCTTTTCCGGTAAAATATTTGTTTTTCTTTTTTTCTCTTCTTTTTTTTTAAATTTTATTTATTTATTTATTTATTTATTTATTTATTTATTTATTTATTTATTTTTATTTTTTTACATTGGGGAAGGGGGACAGGACTTTATTGGGGAACAGGGTGAATTGCCGGGGCTTTTTCCCAGTCAAGTTGTTGTCCTTCCGATCGTAGTCGTGGAAGGCGCAGCTCACCTCCAGGTCCGGTTGCTGCTGTCAGTTGCAGGGGGCGCAGCCCAGCATCCCTTGCGGGAATCCAACCGGCCACCTCGTGGTCGAGAGCCCACCGGCCCATGCG
This sequence comes from Rhinolophus sinicus, assembly GCF_057876585.1. Taxonomy (NCBI): domain Eukaryota; kingdom Metazoa; phylum Chordata; class Mammalia; order Chiroptera; family Rhinolophidae; genus Rhinolophus; species Rhinolophus sinicus. The sequence continues at coordinate 102,058 of NC_142501.1, read as the reverse complement.
GGAATCGAACCGGCAGCCTTCGGCATCAGGAGCACGGAGTTCCAACGGCCTGAGCCACCGGGCCGGCTCTGTATTTTCGATAATACTATTTACGCTTTCTCTTTGGAAGCTTAGAAGGCATGCCAGCATAGAAGGAAGAAAAGGCGTGTGTATGTGGTTTTGAGAGAAGTTAAAAGGGAGTCGTTTGTTCTGATACTGTTGATCATTTCTGAATGCGAAAAAGGACACAAACTGAGAAAGACAAGTGAAGTCGTAGAAGGTTAGTAGAAAAGAAATACCGATAAAGGAATTTTACGTATAAATGCTAGAACACAATGACGCTTACCCCTCACCTCGACAAAGACTACTGACTATATTAATTCAGAGAAGCTTAAGCGGCTATTAAAATAATGGCCCTCTGTAACGGGGCTGCCGAGTGAGACACAGGAAATTGACTCATGAAACTCTTACCGTCCTCCTGGCCTCTAGACATTTTTAGATGGTGATTGTGATTCATACCATTGTGTTCTTAACAGCCTCGGCCCCAAATAAAAATTAAACTCAGTTCCCGATTGCACAACTAGCAGGAATTAGATGCTTCCCATGGGAAGTAGATGGGATATTCAGATCACAAGAACAACACCACCGGTGCACGGGAACCCATCTCACGGTCAGATTGTGAGAACTACAGCGATACATACACGGTGTGCCCTCAAACTATAAGTAAACGTTACACTGGCTGCAAAATACAGAAAACCGAGACAGACGGCAACGTTTGAATCACGATAGCTTATAGGTTAGAAACGATTCAGTGTGTTTTTTACTCAGTGAAGGCTCATGAGACCTACCTGCCTTCCGCTTACTCACCTTTCCTTTGGGGAAAACAACAACAACAACAACAACAACAAAAATTGGCCTGGACTGCCATCCAAGGTTACGGTCCGGCCCCATCCGCAATGGTCCACCATTACAGCAAGACAAAGGGAAACACTAAGAATTCCTAGGAGTGAGCCTTCCTAGTCCCGGGAGACCACATCATCGGTGCATCCTTCGGATCGACTTACGGCCCAAAGGGGGAAATGCGGACAAAGAAGGGGGCCACTTACTAAACCTGTCAAGCTCAGGAGAGGCCGGCGTGGCAGGCCCCACAAACTTAGAGACCGAACGTAACCGCACAGGAGGGTCTGAACATAAAAATTCCCGAATGAAAGCAAGTCACGGTGGGCAGTCACATCCTAGGCCTGTAGCTTCCTTGACAGACAAAGGTCACCCTTTGCCTTCAGTGAGCCCGTCTGTTATCTTTTGGCATCTAAGATAACATACCCTCGGAATGTCTGAGCGATCCTGTTTTCCAGACACCTCAGGGCACAGCCCACTGCACCGGTGCCCAAGACAACAGAACCCCCTCATCTTCGTCTTGTTCCCTGGATACCATCCTTACGTGCTGTAAACGTGAATTATTATCTACCCCGTTACCCACCCGTGCAAAAGAAGTAAGCGTCCCTCCGTTTTACTTCTTAATCCAGTCCCAGAGGTGTCCCCACTTGCTTTCTCCTGCCCCCTGACTCTGCCACCAACGGCTTTCGTGTACCAGGCCTTCTGCCTCCTCCGTGTATCCCAATTATATAAAATAAGCTGCAAAACTGCCCTTTTCTGGAGTATTTTCTCCAGCCCTTGAGACCGCTTCCTGGCAATGGTTGTCTGTCAGTGTGACTCAGATACACTCATTAACATTCTCCAAGGAGTCTGGAGGTTTGGATGTTTCTTAGGTGGACACCTAGGAACGCCAAACACCTCTCAAGAATGAGAGGTGGGATGTGAAGATCTGCAGCCTGGAGCAAAGCCTCCCGGTCCCGGGGATCACAGTCAAACACCAAAGGGAAGAGTAGGAGGCTGCGGAACAGGAAAGAGGTGAGGTGAGGCTCGGCTCGGGGCTGCTGTCAGGGAGCCCACGGGGTCTGTCACGCACACATCTGCTGGCTCTCCCTGGTTTCACGGGTGCTAGTCTGCGGCACCACAGAGGACAAAGGCATGTGGCCTCCGGTCACCAGACACGGTGCAAAGACCCGGTCAGAAGGAGCACGCGTGCTCCGGGGGCCACCTCCCACTCCTTGCGCAGGGCATGCTTGGGTGACAAGCCTCCATGCTGAGGCGGGGACAGAAAGCACACTCGGGCATACCCGCACAGGTGGCTCAGATCTTTAAAGAGAACGGCATCGTCACCCTTTCGTCTCTCCTTCTCACGTGAGTCAGCTGTCCAACGGGATGGACACGTGGGACCAGGACTGCCGTTGTCCAGATGCCCGGAGGCCACATTTTACCATCCTTCAGGAGAACGGTCGCGCCTTTGGCGAGCTCCCAAATTTCACATACGTCTACGGATTTCTGCACACACAGGGAGCCAGATGTGTTCTGTCTGCCTGCGGTGGGGAAGCACAATCACAACATCAGAGTTTCCAGTTCTGGCCATCTGGGGCTGCACCCTGACCCCACACTCATCCCCCCCCCCCCCCCCGCCCCAGCCAGCAAAATGCTGTCCAAGCTCTCAGGAACGCAGACGCAAGGGGTGCTGCGAAGGGAAAGACAGCAACCAACCGGTGGGAAAGGTCATCCTGCCCCCTCTCTCTTCCCAGGCAGGCGGGTGTCCCAACGAGCTGTGGAAGGCCGGTCACCACACGGGGTCACTTAGACAGCCCTGTTTACCCAATCCATTCTGGCCAGTCCCCGCTGCTGCCCCTCCCGCTGTATTATCGGACGTGCCCACCTTGACTGAGACTTCCCAGCAGCCCCATTCTCCCCCACACCGTCTCCACCAGGGCTGCTCACACTTGCTTATCCCCTGTGACCTTACGAAGTCCCAGGGGGCTGGGAAGTAAATTCTGCCCCTCCCTCACCCTTGTCACCTCCACACACCACCCATCCTCTCCTAGGCAGAATCTCTCCCGGATTCCCGCTTGAGGAGGTGGAGGACTTTGCCTCCACGTGGACCATCGGCCCCACTCCCAACCTTTAACTTTATGACCTTCCACTCTGCGATGGTCTCCCCCACTCGCCCCCGCTACCGCCACCTGACATCTGCCCAGGCGGCTTTGACATCCGGGGCCCCACGCTCTGCCCACCGACCCCGAACATCCCCTCACTCATAGACCACACACACTCCCCACCAGCCCCACCTTCCCACCTCACCCCTCCCACCTGCCTGAATCCCTCAGGCTGCGAATGACTGTCATAGAGCGTCTGTTTGTGTCCCCCAAATGAATACTTCGAAGGGGGGGGGAGATCCTCAGGATGGGATCGGTGCCCTCAGACAAGGAAGAAACCAGAACTGTCTCCCTACTGTAGCAGAACCCGGGGAGAAGGTGGCCATGTGCCAGCCAGGAAGAGGACCCTCCCCAGGAACCCACCATGCTGGCACCCCGATCTGTGAGAAATAAGTGTCCCTTGTGTGAGCCCTGGGGCCTGTGCTGTCTGTGATGGTGCGTGAGAGCGAGGCAGAGGGCTCCCCTTGCCGACGCCCTCCCCTCTGAGCCCCGACGTCCCTCCACGGGCCTCTCAGCCCCACACCCTTTACACTCAGTACCCGGGATGCCCTGGCTGCCGGGGCACATAGACCAGGCCTTCTCTTTCTAGTGGAGTGCGTGCAGATACCTCCACGCCGCCCCCCCCCCACCCCCCAGGTCTGGAGGAGAAGCACAGAGCTGCTACCGCAGGGACACCTCCCACCGCACTGGGGAAGCACCACAATGGCCTTGGAAAGTCTCCCCCAATCCCACATTCCAGGCCGGGGGACCTTGCCTGGCCTTATCACCCTGGGTCTCAGGGGTCTGTCCCCTCCCACCTATGTTTTTGGAGGCAAAGGGGCTGCTGGGGGGACCATGTGGTTAGGGACTTCCTAGCATGTCTCTCTGGCCATGAACCCAGGAACCCTTTACCTCTCTCTCTCTCTCTCTCTCTCTCTCTCTCTCTCTCTCTCTCTCTCTCTCTCTCTCTATCTCTGGGCCTGGACCTCATGGGCACAGTTACACCTGAACACAGCCTTATGTCTGTCTTTCTGCAGAATTAATGTATGTGATTGGGACCCTGCGACCTGGGTTGGCGCCGAGGCGGAACTGTGAGCTCTGAGCCAGGAAGCCCTTCTTCTTGCCCATGGCCACCCCGCCCCACCCAGGAGGACTCCCTCTTTTCACCTCAGCTTCTGGGGAAACTCTGCATGGCTGGGAGTTGTGGGGAGGCCTCGAAGCTTCATTACTCAACTCGCATGAATTCAAGGCTAGGGCACACATTGTGAGGCTAACACGCAGCTCTGGCGAAGGACCGTGGACTATGGGGAATGGCCTTCTACCCCTAATTCAATGGACCGCTTTACTGTTTGCCTGGAAACACACCACCATGTAGTGGAACTGGCGGATGTTTGCTTTTGTGTCTTGACCGGCCGCCATTGAGAGTATGTAAGCACCTTGACTGCTGAGTCGCTGTTGTTCAAGCAGGGTACCCTGAGAGGCCCAGAGAGAGTGGCAGGGCCCTGAGAACCCTGGCTGAGTCCAGGAAGTCTGGCTGTGCCCAGAGGGAGTGGCAGTGCCCTGAGAGGCATGACATGGGGTGACAGGTGTGTGGGGGGTGGGGGGTGGGGCGGGGGGTCGTCTGTTCCTCGGTTTGTTTATTTTCTGGATAGAGCGAGAGAACTCTAAAAGAGGAGGTATTATTTATTCCGTGCAAGGTCTGGCAGGATGGAAGGTCGCAGGTCAGTCCGTGGACGGGAAGGAAACTCTGTGGGGGAGGGAGGAAGGGAGGGAGGGAGGGAGGGAGGGAGGAGATGGGGGTTGGGGCCGAGAAGGGAGGGGGAGGCCAGGTCGACACATTCCAAAGGTCCGCGTTCAATGGCTTCATTCAAATGCAGAAAGCTCTCCGGTCCAGTCAGCGCCTCCGACCTGGCCTGGGGCTTCTTTCTCCCCGCCGCCTTTGTTCAAACCTCCCCCACCCTTAGGCGGCCGCTTTCCAACCGCTAGGGAGGAAAAAATTGTTGGCGAAAACTCGCCCCACCGTCGCCCTGGGCCAACGACACCGTCTCCCTCTCCTCTTCCTGACCCGGGCCAACGCGCTCAACCCGTGGAGAATCACGGGCGGCGGCGGCGGCGGCGGGCGTGCGGGGGTGGGGGGGGTGGGGGGTGGGGGCGAGTCCGGGGGGGGGGGGGGGGTCGCTAAACAGCCGACCTCGGAGTCTTATTAGAGTTCGTAGGCCAGACACCGGCCGGGAACGATGAGGGTCCCGGGGAGGTCCGGCTGTGACGGTTGCAGTCATTTCCCCGCCCACCCAGCCCCCCACCCCGGCACCCCACCACCAGGGTTACGGGCCCAACAAGCACACCCCTGCAGCAACACTCTGCTCTGGGTGTGGGTTTTTAGCGTTCAGATTCCCGCGACGGACGGAAGGAAGGAAGGAAGGAAGGAAGGAAGGAAGGAAGGAAGGAAGGAAGGAAGGAAGGACCTGTCTTCCCTCTGCCCGCCCGCTTCTTCCTACCGGTCTCACCCTAGGTACCCACTGGGTACCCACTGGCCATTTCGCGTGCCGCCTCCTCACCGTGAAAGAGAGGAAGGAGGGCGGACAGACGTGAAGGAACCCCACAGATGGCAGCTCTGTATGAAGGAGTGGGGGCGGGGCGGAGGGGAGGACAGGGGAGAAGCTCTCGCACCGGGCAAACCCTGACTCCGAGTGAGTGGGGAATCCCGGGGTCCTTTTAAAAACCTAACTGGACACACAGAGGAAAGGCCACGTGAGGACACGGGGAGAAGACGGGCATCTGTAAGCCAAGGACGGAGCCCTGGGCAGAAACCAACCGTGCCAAAACCTAGCACTCGAACTTTCAGCTTGCAGAACTGTCAGGCGATACATTTCTGTCGTTTAAACCACTCGGCCTATGGTATTTGTGATGGCGGCCCGAGCCAACTGATACATGGCAGAAGGGGTGGAACGCGGTGCCCAAGAAAATGTGCCTGTCACGTCTCCAACGTGCACGACTCCATAACTGACCCTCCCCTGTGCTGTGCTGTGCTGTGCTGTGCTGTCCTGTGCTGTGCTGTACTGTGCTGTCCTGAGCTGTGCTGTGCTGAGCTGAGCTGAGCTGAGCTGTGCTGTGCTGTGCTGTGCTGTGCTGTCCTGTGCTGTGCTGTGCTGTGCTGTGCTGTGCTGTGCTGTGCTGTGCTGTGCTGTCCTGTGCTGTCCTGTGCTGTGCTGTGCTGAGCTGAGCTGAGCTGAGCTGTGCTGTGCTGTGCTGTGCTGTGCTGTCCTGTGCTGTGCTGTGCTGTGCTGTCCTGTGCTGTGCTGTGCTGTGCTGTGCTGTGCTGTCCTGTGCTGTCCTGTGCTGTGCTGTGCTGTCCTGTGCTGTGCTGTGCTGTGCTGTGCTGTGCTGTGCTGTCCTGAGCTGTGCTGTGCTGAGCTGAGCTGAGCTGAGCTGTGCTGTGCTGTGCTGTGCTGTGCTGTGCTGTCCTGTGCTGTGGTCGGTTTTGCTGTGGTGCTGAGCTGTGCTGTGCTGTCCTGTGCTGTGCTGTGCTGTGCTGTGCTGTGCTGTGCTGTCCTGTGCTGTCCTGTGCTGTGCTGTCCTGTGCTGTCCTGTGCTGTGCTGTGCTGTGCTGTGCTGTGCTGTGCTGTGCTGTCCTGTGCTGTGCTGTGCTGTCCTGTGCTGTGCTGTGCTGTGCTGTGCTGTGCTGTGCTGTCCTGTGCTGTGCTGTGCTGTCCTGTGCTGTGCTGTGCTGTGCTGTGCTGTGCTGTGCTGTGCTGTGCTGTCCTGTGCTGTCCTGTGCTGTGCTGTGCTGAGCTGAGCTGAGCTGAGCTGAGCTGTGCTGTGCTGTGCTGTGCTGTGCTGTGCTGTCCTGAGCTGTGCTGTGCTGAGCTGAGCTGAGCTGAGCTGTGCTGTGCTGTGCTGTGCTGTGCTGTGCTGTCCTGTGCTGTGCTGTGCTGTGCTGTCCTGTGCTGTGCTGTGCTGTGCTGTGCTGTGCTGTCCTGTGCTGTCCTGTGCTGTGCTGTGCTGTCCTGTGCTGTGCTGTGCTGTGCTGTGCTGTGCTGTCCTGTGCTGTGCTGTGCTGTGCTGTCCTTAGCTGTGCTGTCCTGTGCTGTGCTGTGCTGTCCTGCGCTGTGCTGTGCTGTGCTGTCCTGTGCTGTGCTGTGCTGTGCTGAACTGAGCTGTGCTGTGCTGTCCTTAGCTGTGCTGTGCTGTGCTGTGCTGTGCTGTCCTGTGCTGTGCTGTGCTGTCCTTAGCTGTGCTGTGCTGTGCTGTGCTGTGCTGTCCTGAGCTGTGCTGTGCTGAGCTGAGCTGAGCTGAGCTGTGCTGTGCTGTGCTGTGCTGTGCTGTCCTGTGCTGTGCTGTGCTGTGCTGTGCTGTGCTGTGCTGTGCTGTGCTGTGCTGTGCTGTCCTGTGCTGTCCTGTGCTGTGCTGTGCTGTGCTGTGCTGTGCTGTCCTGTGCTGTGCTGTGCTGTGCTGTCCTTAGCTGTGCTGTCCTGTGCTGTGCTGTGCTGTCCTGCGCTGTGCTGTGCTGTGCTGTCCTGTGCTGTGCTGTGCTGTGCTGTGCTGTCCTGAGCTGTGCTGTCCTGTGCTGTCCTGTGCTGTGCTGTCCTGTGCTGTCCTGTGCTGTGCTGTGCTGTGCTGTGCTGTGCTGTGCTGTGCTGTGCTGTCCTGTGCTGTGCTGTGCTGTGCTGTGCTGTGCTGTGCTGTCCTGTGCTGTGGTCGGTTTTGCTGTGGTGCTGAGCTGTGCTGTGCTGTCCTGTGCTGTGCTGTGCTGTGCTGTGCTGTGCTGTGCTGTCCTGTGCTGTCCTGTGCTGTGCTGTCCTGTGCTGTCCTGTGCTGTGCTGTGCTGTGCTGTGCTGTGCTGTGCTGTGCTGTCCTGTGCTGTGCTGTGCTGTCCTGTGCTGTGCTGTGCTGTGCTGTGCTGTGCTGTGCTGTCCTGAGCTGTGCTGTCCTGTGCTGTCCTGTGCTGTGCTGTCCTGTGCTGTCCTGTGCTGTGCTGTGCTGTCCTGTGCTGTCCTGTGCTGTGCTGTCCTGTGCTGTCCTGTGCTGTGCTGTGCTGTGCTGTGCTGTGCTGTGCTGTCCTGTGCTGTGCTGTGCTGTCCTGTGCTGTGCTGTGCTGTGCTGTGCTGTGCTGTGCTGTCCTGTGCTGTGCTGTGCTGTGCTGTGCTGTGCTGTGCTGTCCTGTGCTGTGCTGTGCTGTGCTGTGCTGTGCTGTCCTGTGCTGTGCTGTGCTGTGCTGTCCTTAGCTGTGCTGTCCTGTGCTGTGCTGTGCTGTCCTGCGCTGTGCTGTGCTGTGCTGTCCTGTGCTGTGCTGTGCTGTGCTGTGCTGTCCTGAGCTGTGCTGTCCTGTGCTGTCCTGTGCTGTGCTGTCCTGTGCTGTCCTGTGCTGTGCTGTGCTGTGCTGTGCTGTGCTGTGCTGTGCTGTGCTGTCCTGTGCTGTGCTGTGCTGTGCTGTGCTGTGCTGTGCTGTGCTGTCCTGTGCTGTGGTCGGTTTTGCTGTGGTGCTGAGCTGTGCTGTGCTGTCCTGTGCTGTGCTGTGCTGTGCTGTGCTGTGCTGTGCTGTCCTGTGCTGTCCTGTGCTGTGCTGTCCTGTGCTGTCCTGTGCTGTGCTGTGCTGTGCTGTGCTGTGCTGTGCTGTGCTGTCCTGTGCTGTGCTGTGCTGTCCTGTGCTGTGCTGTGCTGTGCTGTGCTGTGCTGTGCTGTGCTGTCCTGAGCTGTGCTGTCCTGTGCTGTCCTGTGCTGTGCTGTCCTGTGCTGTCCTGTGCTGTGCTGTGCTGTCCTGTGCTGTCCTGTGCTGTGCTGTGCTGTGCTGTGCTGTCCTGTGCTGTGCTGTGCTGTGCTGTGCTGTGCTGTCCTGTGCTGTGCTGTGCTGTGCTGTGCTGTCCTGTGCTGTGCTGTGCTGTGCTGTGCTGTGCTGTCCTGTGCTGTCCTGTGCTGTGCTGTGCTGTGCTGTCCTGTGCTGTGCTGTGCTGTGCTGTGCTGTCCTGTGCTGTGCTGTGCTGTGCTGTGCTGTGCTGTCCTGTGCTGTGCTGTGCTGTGCTGTGCTGTCCTGTGCTGTGCTGTGCTGTGCTGTGCTGTCCTGTGCTGTGCTGTGCTGTGCTGTGCTGTCCTGTGCTGTCCTGTGCTGTGCTGTGCTGTGCTGTGCTGAGATGAGCTGTGCTGTGCTGTGCTCTGCTGAGCTGAGCTGTGCTGAACTGAGCTGTGCTGTGCTGTCCTTAGCTGTGCTGTGCTGTGCTGTGCTGTGCTGTCCTGTGCTGTGCTGTGCTGTCCTTAGCTGTGCTGTGCTGTGCTGTGCTGTGCTGTCCTGTGCTGTGCTGTGCTGTCCTGCGCTGTGCTGTGCTGTGCTGTCCTGTGCTGTGCTGTGCTGTGCTGTGCTGTCCTGAGCTGTGCTGTCCTGAGCTGTGCTGTCCTGAGCTGTGCTGTGCTGCCCTGAGCTGTGCTGTGCTGTGCTGTGCTGTGCTGTGCTGTGCTGTGCTGTCCTGTGCTGTGCTGTGCTGTGCTGTGCTGTCCTGTGCTGTGCTGTGCTGTGCTGTGCTGTGCTGTGCTGTCCTGTGCTGTGCTGTGCTGTGCTGTCCTTAGCTGTGCTGTGCTGTGCTGTGCTGAGATGAGCTGTGCTGTGCTGTGCTCTGCTGAGCTGAGCTGTGCTGAACTGAGCTGTGCTGTGCTGAGCTGTGCTGTGCTGAGCTGTGCTCTGAGACCCACCAACAGCTCTGGGCGGCCTGCCTTCTCCCCACAGCCAGCCAGGCCACTGTGGCTTGGGGGTTCTCTGCCCGCTTGGCCGGGAGTGAAGCGCACCGTGGCGTTAGACTGTCCCTGCCACACTTCTCTGCCGCACAGGGTCAGGCCCGCTCCGTGGATATGCCAGCTCCCCATCCTCCTCTGGCTCGCACTCCATCTTTCTCTCCCCAGTGTTTTCCCTAGAACGTGCTCTTGCACACCCAATCGTCTCTCAGTACCTGCTTCTTAGAATAGCTGAACTGTTTATTAAGTGGGAGCTCGCTCCCTCCCTCCCTCCCTCCCTCCCTCCCCACCCCCCATTTCACAGATGAGGAAATGGAAGCCCACTTTACAGAATGCTATCTGAGCCACATCCCAGCCTGTTTGCTCCCGCCAAGATGAGCCGCATTTCTGCATGCAGGTTCTGTGCGTTCGAACTGTATTTCCCGATTAATATCGTGACAGATACCTTCCTGACTGTTCCTTTGAGAACGTACTTTCATAGAATGCATTCATGTCCCCCTTCTACAATGTATTCTCTCCTTGGCACTCATCGCTATCCGACGTCCTGTGACGTTTTACTTATTTCTCTTGTTTATTGTCCGATCCATAACTGCTGCGTCAAGAAGTGAAGAACCTCAAATTTTGCCATCCTCCTTACTGCCAACGTCGGACAGCAGAAGTCAGTGAAGCTGTCTCCCAACTTGGCATTTATCTCGTTGCATCACTAAGTGCTCGTGAACTTGTCCGTCAGCTTTTCTACATCAGGAAGCCCCACGAGGGCAGTTTAGAATGCATGAGTGAGTGACTGGGCGTGCTGGACTTCTCCTTTCACCCATGTTGTGTTTGGATGGATGGGTGGGACAAGAAAGCCTTACACTCCTAATAGCTAATTTCGGAGAGGTGGTAGCAGTTGTCCGGATGGGAAGAGATCTGGATTTTTTTCAGTGATCCAGGCAGCAGATGACCGAGGCAGAGTTCACACTGCAACGTAATGAGTGTGAGTCAGAACCAAGGTAGAAACATGTCTGCAGGGTGGCAATTATCCAGGAAGGAGGTGTAGGGAGCCGGAGCATTAAGGGTTAAGAAAATGTAACTTCAAGCAGAGTTTGGGAGGATCGCTAAGGGGAACTCCGATAAGCATAAAGAACAAACAGACACCTGCTACCCTGGGAATGGGAAAATATCTAAAGGTCTAAGAACAGTCAGGGCCAAACTTTGAGAAAACATAACTAATCTGTACTTGCTGCCTCAGCCGCTTTATGTAACCTTCTTGTTTCTGTGTGTATAAAAGAAAGCTGAAAAATAAAGTAGGCGCTGCAGTCTAATTAGAACTGCTCGCCCTCCTGATCCCATCTTTGTCTCTTGTCTATTTTTTTCTCAATCCTCACTCCCCACTTCAGGGACCGTTCGTCTCGTCGGCAGGCTCCGACAAGTGGCGCCCGAACAGGGACCCGAATACTGGGGAATCAGTGAAGGACACCGCTTGCAAATGAGACGCGTCAAATAAGGTTGGCGAAAGCGGTGAGATACCATAGTCGGGAGTAAAATAAAATGGGACAGGGGAACAGTAAAAGGCTGTTTACCCACATATTAAGGAGCATGCTAAAAACTAGAGGAATTAAAACCAGTGAAGCACGTTGCTTCGATTCTTAGAGTTTGTAGTACAAATATGTCCCTGGTTCCCAGAAGAAGGGACTTTAAACTTAGAAACTTGGGAAAAGGTAAGAGAGCATTTGCAGGGATATTATGATGCTCATGGACCCTCTGAAGTACCAGTAGACACTTTTTCCTTATGGAATTTGGTTAGGGATGTGATCGATCCTAGACATAAAGGAATCAGATACTCTAAAAATGACCAACCCAAACTGGATCCCCCTTGGAAGCAGAGGTGCAAAGATTACAAGCTGCACTCACTTCCCTCTCTGTTCAAATGCAGTTAGTTCAGGCTCGACAGACTGGGCCTTTATTAGAAGCTCAATCAGAATAGAAGCCTAGGTTACAATGAAGCTCTCCTCCAAGTGTAGTTGCAGGGCTAGATCCACTGCCCGAGGCCCCTATCAACAGAAAAAGATTCAAGCCGCCAAGCTGCTAGTACAGGAGCAAGTTAAAAAGGGACACATTGCTTCCTCCAATTCTCCCTGGAATTCTCCCATTTTTGTTATTAAGAAAAAATCTGGTAGATAGAGATTATGACAAGATTTACAAAAAGTTAATAAAACCATGAAATTAATGGGAGCCTTACAGACAGGCTTGCCCTGTCCTGCAGCCACACCAAAAAACACATATAAAATTGTTTTGGACTGAAAAGATTGTTTTTATACTATACCTTTAAATCCTGATGACTGCCCTAGATTTGCTTTCAGTGTTCCTTCTGTTAATTTACAAAAACCTTTTAAGAGATATCATTGGCTAGTGCTACCTCAGAGAATGGCTAGTAGCCCTACATTGTGTCAAAAATTTGTATCAGCTGCAATAGAACCTACCCAAAGGACATTTTCAGATATTTACATCATCCACTACACGGATGACATACTTCTTGCCCACTCTTGTGAACCAAAGTTGCTTGCTGCTTTTGCTCATTTACAAAAAAGCTCCACAATTATGGGCTAGTTATAGCCCCCCCCCCAAAAAATTCAGCAAGTGCCTCCTTACTCTTATCTGGGATATTGTTTAATGCCTCAGGCCATTGTGCCTCAAAAAATACAAATCCGGCGAGATTGTTTAAAAACGTTAAATGATTTCCAAAAGCTACTGGGAGACATTAACTGGATTAGACCTCAGTTGCGGTTGACAACCGGTGAATTACAACCTTTGTTTAAAATATTACGTGGGAAAGCTGATCCTACTTCTCCCCGCGAGATAACACGGGGAAGAGGCTTTGCTTGTATTTCTCCAGGTCCGGAAAAAAAAACCTTTGTGAATTCCTGGTCGGTGTTAAACCATACCGTGAACGACAGCCCACAGAAAAAGAGACATCTATAGATACCCATCCACGCCCCTAGGGTGTGGGAAAGCTCACTTTCCGCAGCTGCAGAAGGACTTTCCACTTCAGACCCTGTTAAATGGATAAAGACTTTGGGTAGAGGGTTTGCTGGGGATATTGCTGTTCTGTTTATTGTTCTGTTTGTTTTACATAGTCCTCAGATGTGGACAAATAGCCCTCCAACGGGCTGTAAATGAAACAACTGCACGTTCTGTGTTTCTCATGCTTCAAAAACAAAAAAGGGGGAGATGTAGTCACACAACAGCCTAGCCGACTGTCCCCCCCCCCATGTCTTTCCTTAAGGAAAGAAGAGTCTGTAAGACTGTGCCTTTCTGGGACTCTGTTCCATCCTTGTGTTTACACCTCATGTCTCTCTGTCTGGTCCCCAAAAGATGGTTTGCAGCCAAAGACGGGTAAGATATCTCACGGGAGATACAACCTAAGCCAGGCGGAACCGAGTGGGGACCCCCAATGAGCTGCCTTAGAAGACCCAAAAAGGAGCCTTTCCTCCCCTTCCCCCTGCCTGGCAAAAGCCACTGCTGTCTCTGGCTTTCCTCTCTCACCTGATTGTGAGAGAAGTCATGAGGGCAATGAAGATCAGTTCTCTCCACTTATCTCAACAGAGCTGTTACAATATGAGTGACTTGACCCTGAGAAGGTAAGACATCATGGGACTTTATGCTTCGGCTGTTAACAGACAAAGGGTGATTGGAGTAAACATTTTTCTGCTATGAGGTATGAGTCTCACAGACCGTGTAAGAAAAAATGTTACTCTTGATCTTATCCAGTTTCATAAAGAGGTCTTGACACTGCAAGAGGCCTCTCCTTTAAATACAGGTATAGCTGATACTCTCAACAAACTTGTCTCTAGTTTTCACAATGTATTTCCATCATACTCTTCAATGCTTCAAATTATGGCCCCCCCTTGTAATTCCACTTGTTGTGATCCTCCTGATACTGTGTTTCCTCCCCTGCATCGCAAAAGCTGTGATGGGGACAGTCACAGATATTTATGGAGAAATTCACAAAATAAGGCTCCACATGGCTAATAAACCAAAAGCCACTGCCCCTGTCTAACCCCAAAGGAGATCGGTAGCCAATGACGGGTAATGATCAGTAAGCGTTTTTACAACCTAAGACAGGAGTCGATCGCTTTGATGATCGATATCCAATGACGGGTAAGTGAGAATGTCTGTACTGACTACCTAAGCCAGACACGATCTCAAAAAAAAAAAATAAAAAAGGGGGATATGTAGGGAGCCGGAGCATTAAGGGTTAAGAAAATGTAACTTCAAGCAGAATTTGGGAGGATCGCTAAGGGGAACTCCGATAAGCATAAAGAACAAACAGACACCTGCTACCCTGGGAATGGGAAAATATCTAAAGGTCTAAGAACAGTCAGGGCCAAACTTTGAGAAAACATAACTAATCTGTACTTGCTGCCTCAGCCGCTTTATGTAACCTTCTTGTTTCTGTGTGTATAAAAGAAAGCTGAAAAATAAAGTAGGGGCAGCAGTCTAGTCAGAACTGCTCGCCCTCCCGATCCCATCTTTGTCTCTTGTCCAATTTTTTCTCAATCCTCACTCCCCACTTCAGGAACCGTTCGTCTCGTCGGCAGGCTCCGACAAGGAGGGAGGGAGGACAGGGAGGGAGGACAGGGAGGGAGGACAGGGAGGGAGGACAGGAAGGAAGGAAGGAAGGAAGGAAGGAAGGAAGGAAGGAAGGAAGGAAGGAGATCCTGGAAGGCCTCACAAGCACAGCCCTGCCCAGAGAAAGAAGAGGTGAGGCCGAGAGTTGATGATTTTGATAGCGAGGCCCTCGTGCTGACAGAAGAGTCCTGGAGGTTGGGAGCTGGGAGCTGAGAGCTGAGGTTAAGTTGGAAGGGGAGGAGGCCAGTTCATCTTCGGGGACCTCTCGAGCTCCTCAAAGAACAGCGCTCAGACTTGTACCCCGGGAGGTTCCTTGAGGTACGAAGGGAAGCCCGGGCTGAAGGTGACATGGGTGGAGGTGCTGGGGCAGAGGCCCACCGTGCTTACCGCAGGCGGGTGCCATAAAGGAGACCAAGCCCCCTTGACTCGTGGGTGTGCATGACAGCAGGACCGGGGCTGGGAAGGAACCCCTCCCTTCCCGCTCCGCCACGGGTCCCCACTTCCTCCTGCTCGAGGGAAAAGGGCCCGGTTTACTGCACGGTGGCGTCTGGGCGTCTGTCCCAAACGTTACCGAGCAACTCGGCTCGGGCCGGCCGCAGGCGCTCAGCGACACATTGACTTTTTGAAGTCAAAGGATGACAAAGTTTGCGGTCTTGGCTTTCAGTGAACTCCTGCAGCAGCACCGAGGTGATGTGGAAACGACCGGCCAACTAAAGCTGTATAGCTTCCCGAATGGTTTCAGCAGCTCACTTTAAGATATCAAAGAGATCGCATTGGAGTCTTGGGCGTTCAGGCTTAAATACGCGTTTGGGTGGGGGGATTTAAGGGGCACGGAAGTAAATTAGATAGTCACGCATTCACGGTATCCAGTGCCGGTCAGGTAGGGTATCCCGAGAGATGTAAAAGCCAGCGGTCCGCCTTCAAGGAAGAACACGTGAAAAGAGCAGCCAAAGGAAAGTACCTTTCCAAGATTCTTAGAGCCGTGACGCGGTTGGTTAGATCAGCTCTGTCCAGCACAGCAGCTACCGGCCACAGGAGGTTGTGGAGCCCTTGAAGTGTGCCTAGACCGAAAGGAGATGGGCTGTAGTGGTAACGGACAGACTGCGTTCTGAAGGTTTAGCGTTAAGAGAAGAGTGCAAGATAACCTCGCGAATAACTTCAAATATGATTTTATGTCCACATGATAATAATTTGGTTACACTGGGCTAAATAAACTATAACACCGAAATGAAAAAAAAAAAAAAAAAAAAAAGAATGAATGAATGAATGAATGAATGAATGAATGAATCAATCAATCAATCAATCATCAAAAGCTAACTAACAGAGTTCAGGAGACCGGACTTCCGAACGTTCACGAGTTTCCGTGAGCCACGGTGATTCTTTGAGCCAAAGTGACCGTGAAGGCCGGGAAGGAAAACCTCAACGGATTCGGAAAGCGCTCCGGGGAACGGCAGTCCCTTCCCTCCTCGGCTTCCTTTTCTCCATCGCGATCAACGGGGGCGGGGCGGGGGAACGGAAGGAGGGTCACGTGAGGTCCACCCGCGGGGAGATCTCGGGGAACGGATGATAAAAAGCAAAACAGAGAGACACGTACTTCTTTTAGACGCGCGAACACGCGACAGGGAATCCCGAACGCGTACCACCGGGCACGGAGATGGTGTTCGGGGAAACGAGATCGCAAGGAGAGGTTCCCAGGCCTCCCGGGTCCGGGTGCGTCGGGTCGCGCCCCGAGGGCATCCGGAAAAAGGATGACTCTGACATTCCAAGGGCGTGTGTATGTACGTCGTCTCCAAAAGACAATAGACGGGCAGGCTCCCTTCGGGTACAGATCGACCTCTGTCAAGGAAGCCACAGGCCAAAGGTTTGACGGCCGGCCAGCCACGACCCACCCTCTTTCAGTCAGGAGGTTTCACGTTCGGACCGTCCCGTGCGTTTCATCTCGGCCCTCCGATTCCGTAGAGGCTGACAGGCCGCCGTCCCCTCCCCCACCCCCGCCCCGGGCTTTTCAGGTTTAGTCTGCGGCCCCTTCGTGTGTCCTCCACAAGGACGTGAAGGGACCCCATGCCAGCGAACCGTACACTCAGAAACGGTTAAAACGATCAATGAATGATAGGCGGTGTCTGGTTTTACCACCCTTGGGCCGCCGCGCGCGCGCACGCACGCGCGCACACACACCAAAGCACCGTCTCCCCGAATCGGAGTCAGGGAGCTGCTCCCTGCGCCTGTCACAGGGGGTCATCTGCAGTGTGAAAAGCCAGGGTTCGGCCAAAGGGAATATTTTCTTCCCGTCGGGGCGAATGAAGGTCATTCCTCCGTGACAGTAGGCGTAGGCGCTGCCGTTCCAAAGGCGAGGCAGGCGGGGCGAGCTCTAGCATCTAAAAGCCCTTCACAGCATCGACACTTTGAATCAGGTGTGACTTTTGAGTCGCCTTACTTCTCCATTCACTCACTTCTTCGGTGGTGGGGTTCGGGGACGGGAGGGAGGGAGGGAGGGAGGGAGGGAGGGAGGGAGGGAGGAGAGAGCAGAGACGGCTAAGGAGGAGCTAGTCAGTTAATGACACTGGCCATGGGTATTGTTCTGAAAAGTTATTTGTTTTTGTCTTTCCCCACCGCCTTCTTCGGCACACACACACACACACACACACACACACACACACACTCACTCACTCGGATTCAAGCCGTTGTTTCTCAACCTAGTCGTGTAGGACACATCTCCCCCCCCCCCCCGCCCCGCCCCGCCCCGCCCCCCCGCATAGGACAGACTCAAATCGAAGTGTGTGGTGGCGGTGGTGGTGGTGGTGGTGGTGGTGGTGGTGGTGGTGGTGGTGGAGGAACGAGAAAGCTTTCTGGTGCCCAGAGTGGGGGTGCGGGTTTGGGGGTGGGTGGGGATTTCCGTTCAAAATAGAAGTAGTTGCCGGGGGCCGGGGAAGCTGGAGGAGGGACGGCTGACTAGAAGAGGGGCGTTCTACGTATTCGATGGGGGGCGGGGGGGAGAGGAATGTTTTCTGTCACTCCCCCGTCGCTCAGGAACTCTAGTGGGGGGGGGGGGGGGGAGGGCGCGGCAACGGGGTGGGGCGTCGTCTGTTGTGGGGGGAGGCGGGGAGGTGGGAAAAAAGAAAACGAGGAAAAGAACAATCGAACAAACAAACAAAAAACGAGCGAGGCTGCCAGTTCGGTCCAGACCCTCGCTTTCCGGGGCCGGTCGTCCCAGGGGCGCGCTTCGGGCTTTCAGGCGGAGAGCCCCTCTGTCGTTCTCTTCGGTCCACCGGAGAAATAAACACCCTTCGTGGCCAGAGGGAAGACTTTCCGTGTGGTGCGGACAACGGCGAACGACGGTCACGGGGATAGTTCATCACATAGGTACACGTAGGCCCTTCTCGGTGTGATCCATAAACGGTGGCGTATTTCGTGCTAACGATTGTCAGTCACCGCTGTTCCGAGTACCATCCACACCTCCCTGTAAACCGCGCCCCGCTCCCGGACGCGCGCAGGCTGCGCACACCCGCCTCCCGCCACCCCTCTCCCGCGCCCCACGCCCTTCTTCCGGCCATGCGCGGCCCCGGCCCCGCCCCCACACCCACCTCGGCCCCGCCCCCACACCCACCCACCCACCTCGGCCCCGCTCCTCTCGGTCGACCTCACCGGGAGGGAGGCCAGAAAAAGATCGCCCGGCCCCCAAGTCGGCTGGCGCCCGACTCCCAGCACCACGGTCGCAGGGCAGGACGACGGATCAGTGATCTCCGGGACGGACGGGACGACCGACCGACCGACCGACCGACCGACCGACAGGGGAGTTCGGCCTCGTCCCGATGCGGCGCGGGACCCGCGTTTCAGGGCCGGGGCGCAGCGGGCGGGGGATGCCCCCGTAGCGGAAGCGACCCGGCCTTGGAAACTTTTCTCTCCGAACGCCCCTGAGACGGGGACGTTTGCCGCGCGTCGACGGACGGCCTACCCCGCGCTCCACCTTCGCCGGTTGAGGCCTCCAGGGCGGCCCGGGAGATCGTCTCATCCCCGAGGCGCCCGCCCGGTCCCAGCGACTCCGGTGCGGATTCAGCCATTTCCACGGACGGAAACACGTCCCTCCGCCCTCATCATCATCGGGAGTCCATCCGTCGCGCACCCTTTGCGAGAGGACGGCGACATTTCACTCGGGTCGCTCGGTTTCGGGGTCGACGCCGCCGCCGTCAAATGTAGACGAGTCATAAAAACGGTGAGCGTGGGAGGAGCGGGGTTGTCACTGTGTGAGGGATACAGATGGTAAATGTGTATTATATTGATTCGTGTACCTGAAGCTAATTTTAAATATGTCTTAAAAAAAAATGTTAAAGAAAAATGTTTAAAAAAACCACCACCACCACCACCACCACCACCACCACCACCACCACCACCACCACCAGCAGCAGCAGCAGCAGCAGCAGCAGCAGCAGCAGCAGCAGCAGCAGCAGCAGCACGAAAGAAAAAAACGTGAGCGTGGCGGGGTTTAAGTTTCACAGGCAGACAGGTACATATTTATCGTGTCCCAGGCTGTGTATGGAAAAGCAAAAAAAAAATTAAAAAAATTAAAAAAAAGCAGTGACGCGGGCGTGGGGTGGGTGAAAAGAAAAAACCCAGGGAAAGATCACGTCCATGCGGACGGGAGGAGGTGGAGAGGGCGAGGGCGAGGGCGAGGGCGAGGGCGAGGGCGAGGGCGAGGGCGAGGGCGAGGGCGAGGGCGAGGGCGAGGGCGAGGGCGAGGGCGAGGGCGAGGGCGAGGGCGAGGGCGAGGGCGAAGGCGAAGGGAACGACGGGTGGACGGAAAGGGGTACGGGGACGGAAGAGAGCTCTGGTCGACCGGCGCGGGGGTCGGGAACGCGGGCCGGCTGCAGGGACGGAGAACGCGAGGGCCACAAGGGGGAGAGAGACAAGGGAACACAGGGACAGGGCGAGGGCGAGAGAGAGATATCTGGTCGACCCGCGCGGAGGTCGGAGGGCGAGGGACAGAGGGTGAGGAGGGGGCGAGGGGGCCGGGGCCGGACAGAGGGCGAGGGCGGTAGAGAAAGACATCTGGTCGACCCGCGCGGAGGTCGGAGGGAGGGGGACCGAGGGAACGAGGGGACCGGGGGGAGAGAGGGCGTGGGCGGGGCCGGGGCACGGGTAGCGAGGGGGACCGAGGGAGAGAGGGCATGGGCACGGGCGTCGGCGAGCCCGGGGGACCGTGCCAGACAGAGGGAGAGGGCGATAGACAAAGA
>NC_142501.1:35000-70000 GCF_057876585.1 Rhinolophus sinicus | reverse complement strand
CGAGGGCGAAAGACGCCGTCGTCCACGAGTAGCGTGAGCGCGCCGCACACCCCTTCACAGACAGCCAGCGGCCGGAAATTCACCGGCCCCGGGCCGCCACGACCGCCCGCGCGGCACCTGCCCCCAGCAGCGTGGGGACGGGTGAGACGCGGCACGGCGCCCGTCCGAGTCGGGCCCCGAACGCCAGACGCGAGCAGGGGGCACACGACGAGGCACCCGCCGCCTCCCCGCGAGCGGGGAGAGGGAGAATGCCTCCTTCCCTCCTTCGACCTTACCGACTCGACCCCCGCACACACACTTGACCGGGATTGACCCGACGGGGCCGCCGGGAGCGGGAAGCGACGCCACCGACTCGGCCTCGGGCACCTGAGGGACGACCTGGAACGCTCCAGGGGCACCACCAGAGGGCCGGGCGAGGCGCGCAGGGCGCGACGGCGGGACGGCCCTCCCCGCCGCGGGGAGAGCCGCAACGCGAGACACGGCCGAGGCCGGGCGGAGAGTGTCCGCTGCGTCAGGAGACCCCTGGCCCCGCCGGCGCCGTGAGGCAGGAGGCGGGGGGGAACGGGGTCGGGCCGGAGTCCGCACCCCTGCCTTCCACACACCGCCATCGGGCGGGCGGGAGAGGCGAGGGGCCCGCAGGCAGAGCGAGAAGAGCGGTCCCATTCGCCATGAATGTCCGTCCCTCGTCTGGCGCGGCTTAGGCCCGGCCCGGGAGAGCGCGACGTCACCACATCGATCGGAAAACACAACGGGCAAAGAGGCCACGGGGGAAGGTAGCGCAGCGAGGACAACGATCAGAGGAGCCTGCTTCAGCCTCGCCGCACACCCCACTTCCCGCAGGGCTCGGCTGGCGGCGAGGGCCCCGCGAGGAGGCAGCGCCTGCCAGCGGCAGAACGGGGCACCTAGGCACCCGGACCGCGCCCGTGTGAATGCACGGCGAGGGGGGCGCGCGCGGCGAGACAACCCCGCAACGCCTGCCACCCCCCGCCACCCTCGGGTACCAGAGACCGGAGGGCTTCGTGTCGACCGCGGGTCCTCCGGGAACGCCTGGATTACGCGCGAGCCGGCGCGCAGGCCCAAGCGGGCGGCTCACGAACCAGAGACAGGAGGGCCCGGGCACCGGGCGGCGGGCAAGCGCCCCGCGGGGGGGCACCCCACGCGCTCGCGCCGAGGAGCCCGGCCCCCGTCGGGGACCGTTCGCCAGAGGACTGCGTGTCCACACCTCTCCGGTGGCACAAAATGTCGATCTCTGGCGTAAAAAATCACCGCGCCCGTCGGCGGCGCCTATCCACGGACCTCAGCGGCCTCCTCGGAACCGGTCTCGGGCCACCGGACCCCGGTCACCACCCCATCCCCGCTAGCGGGAGGAGCGGCTGGGCCACCTGGTCGACCCCCGAAGCAGGGGAGCCCCGAAGACAGGCGAGGAGGGCGAGGAGACGAGATACTCCCCACCGCAACGGTCGCAGGCGCGGGCAGGGGCCGCCACGAACCACCGCGCCTCCGAACTGGGACTCGGGGAGGGGGCGTGAGGGGAAACGTACCACCGAGGCGCCTCCGACGAACGGGCCTCCGACGGCCCACCCCCACCGGCCCGGCCGCCCGGTCTCTGGGGACGGGAAAACGGGGGAGGAAAAGTCGAGTCGGACCGACCGGGACCCGCGCGTGCCCCCCGTCCCGGTCCACCTCGCCCTCCACGTGCCTCCCCGCAGGGCCCGGCCCCGGTCCCCGCCGCCGGAACGGGACTCCGGAGAGTCGCGTCCGGCGACACCGTCCCCCGCGAGCACGCACGCGGGCCGGGGACTCCCTCCCCGGCCACACGCGCGGGCGGCGTACGGTCAACGTCTCCCGATCGGGACTTGGGTGAAAATTCCCGCGGAGGGGCGTCCGACGACAGGCCCGCGGGAAGGACCGCGGACGGGCCCGCGGGGCCCTGGCCGGGCCATCCCGCGCGGCCCCGGGTCGGCGGGCAGCCTCCGGAGCGGGACGCGGGGGAGAGAAAACAAAGTGCGATCGACACGGAAGGGCCGACGCCGGGCAGGCCCGGCCGCGGGCCGGGCGGGCGGGCCGGCGCGCGGGCGCGTCCCGCCCTCTCAGCGTTCCTCCGCGAGCGGAGGGGCACGGGCGAGCGCCGGTCGACGCGACCGGGCAGCCCGGGGGACGGGCGGCGGTCACTCCCTCAGAAACCTGCACCTCCAATCTCCGGCGAACGGGCGACGCGCCGTCTCCACGGCACCACCGGGACGATTCCGCCGGTGACGCCGGCCGCCCGCGACGCCTCCCCGGGCACAGCGGCCAGATCCCTCCCCTTGGCGCGGTCGCCGGAGCTCCGGAGGGAAGGGACGATATAAAAGCGGCCGCCAGGTGGCGCCCGACAACCGGAGCGAACGTCAGCGGGACGGATCCGGATCGCGAGCCGGCGAGGGCGCCCCGCCGCCGGCACGGTCGCCGGACCTCGTCCCGGCCCACCTCGGATGGCCTCTCCGGGCCCGGAGCGGGCCGGCTTCGGCCACCGAGCTCCCGGCCGCCACGACGCGACCCCGGCCGCTCAAGGGGGACCCGGGGCGGGCGGGGGAGGGGGGAATCTTGGGTTTGGTTTCGTTTTCTTCCTTTTGCGCGAGATCTTGATCGAAAGACAGCTCACGTGCGACGCCGTATTCGTCTCGGACACACGTGGTAGCCAGTCCACGGGGACCCACCTCCTGGAGTACCGTATTTTGCACTGTATAACCCCCCCCCCCCCCGGTAGACCGCGCACCCACGTCTTTGGCCCAATCTTTCGAGGGGGGGGGGAGGACGTTTCCTTTTAATCCCCTCCCCCCCCCCCCGTGTGTCTTTACGTTTCGGTACCCATCTTCTGCATCACAAGGGAATTCTAGCGTCCAGTCTTTGACGCGTTCCAGTATGAGAAATTTTACGTAACGAGTAATTACAGAACGCAAGAACAGGTGCGAGGTTCGAGACGTTTCACGTACCGGTCACACCCTCAAGGCCTTTTACGCACCCTTGAAGGCCAAGAACTCTTGGCCGCTGCCAGTTCCTCCCGAGTTCCACAAAACCGATGATCCCACGCCAGGGTATTGACTTATCGGTCATGCGGATATCGTGATCGACGTCTAGGATCACGCTTTTAACTCAGAAGCGTCAATAAAAGAATGAAAAAATACTCAACCACGTACGGAATCGGCCCGAGCCGCGTAGAACGCGCATCCTCATCTTCCCCTCAGACACTCGGGCCAAACGGTGCGCATTATACACGGCGATTTACGGCATCTGTTTCCTATCTGGAACTTCGGACCTCTCCCTCTTCTCTATGTCTCCCCCGCCCCCTTTTAATGTCTCAATGACAGTCCACGGTCAATACCATTCCATATCAGCTTCAGGTGTACCGCACAGCGGTTAGACATCTAGACAGTGCAGGAAGCGATCCCCCGGACCGGTACCCACCCGGCACCACGTACACGGTCACGACCACATCCTCGGTCGTGTTCCCTCTGCTCGACACGCCCGTGGCTATTTCTTTATCCCTTCCCCTTCGGCACCCTGCCCCCAACGCCGTCCCCGCACCATCGCCCCGACCACACGATCCGGTCCCCGTGTGACACCGTCCACGGTGATCGCCATAGGGTCGACTACATTCCTTACGCCGTACCTCACAGCCCCGTGACTACCGTGCCACGACCAATCTGTACTCATTCACCCCTTCCCCTTTTCACTCCCCCCAACGCCCCCCCCTTCCCGGATCTGTTTGACCGGGAATCGGGGGGTGGGGTGGGGGGTGGAATACGTCGTCGTCGTCGTCATCATCACCGTAAGTAATAATAAATCCCCCCACCCCGGCCGGGCGTCGGCAGGAACGGGAAACAGACCGCCCCCGCGCCACTCCGGGGCCGAGGCCCGGCGCCTCGGACGTGAGTGAAACCACGCCCGGGGCGCTCAGGCCTCCCGGCGCTCCCCCGAGCGGCTCCCGGGCTCCCGGGAAGACTCAGAAGAATCTGGGGGGCCGTCGACCGCAACACGGCAACCGGGCACGTATTCAGAGGACGACCGCGACCGCGGGAGCATCGTCTCCTTTTTCTTCCCCCTTTTCATTCCATCTTTTTCCAGCGGAGGGAGGGGAGGGTCTCTCCCAGACAGAAGAAGCCCACGAGCCAGACAGGTGACGTCTACACACACGCACGGTCCCCAGTGCTCGCGTCTGGCGGGGTAGTGCAGGATTGTGAAATGACGGTGCCGGCCGAAACCGATACCGAAGACAGGCCACGTTCCAATCGTCCCCGTGACGGGGGAGGGGGAGGGGAGGAGGGGGCGGGGGCGGGGCGGGGGGGGGGCGGAGAGCCGCTCGCAACATTCAAACTGTGGGGGTCAAAACGTTACACACGCCTACACGGACCGTCACGATCTTTGGCGAGTCAGGACAATTCACCTTTCAACATTCTGACCCCCCCCCCCCCCCCCGTTTTCGGGATCGGTCACTTCTCCCCGAGCTCCTACGAGGGGGACGTTTCCACCACCGGCACTTCCCCGTGACGTTTCATCTCTCTCTCTCTCTCTCTCTCTCTCTCTCTCTCTCTCTCTCTCTCTCTCTCTCTCTCCCCCCTCTCTCTCTCTCTCTCCCTCCCTCCCTCCCTCCCTCCCTCCCTCCCTTCCTCCCCCTCCCCTCAACGACCCTGCACCCCAGTCGATCGGGTCGCAGTTTCAGCGGTCAGTCACAAGGTGGCAGTGTTGTCGCGCCCGTGCTCGGGAGTCTTCTAAGCCCGTGCCGGTTCGCTTCAAGACACAACCCCTTTCTAGTCTCCGTCTCCGGTCACCTCTTCAAAAGAAATACTCTCATTTGAGGATCCGTTTGGGCGCAGAGAGGAGTAGGAGACAACGCCGAACACACTAGAGTGTCTGTGTGACTGCACGTGTGTTTTTATCACGGTGGTAAAAACAGACAATTGATCGTTTTCACAGTTTATGAGCATGCAGTTCACTGACGTGAAATCTGATCCCCTCCTCGTGGACAAAAAAGGAGGCACATCCTAAACCTGACTGGTCTGGAAGGGGCCAGCCCTGCAGGCGGCAGGGTATCGACACCAAAAGTAAACACATAGAAATTACTGCCGTGTTTCTCCAGAATGAGATCTAGCCATACCATCAGCTCTCGTGCGTCTTTTGGGGCAAAAATTAATATAAGACCCTGTCTTTTTAATAGAATAGAACGTCATACCGGATTTTCTGTGAGACTGGGTCTTACGTTCATCTTGACTGCAAAATACTCATTCGAGCTGATGGTCCAGCTAGGTCTTATTTCGGGGAAGCGTGGTAACTGAAAGTGGGTCGTAGGCAGCGGTCACATCTCTGGCCCGTACTTTTTCGGACAAAGGTCAATGTTTACCTGCAGGGAGACCCTCTGTCGTCTCTTGGCATTGAAGATGACAGACCCTCGGAATTTCAGAGTCATTCCTCTCTCTGTACCCCTCGGGGCAAGACCTGCCGCACCGGAGCCCGAGACCACAGAAATCCTCACCCTCCTCTCGCGGGCCGAATACCGTCTCCGTGCTGTAAACATTCATGATTCACTATCTCGCGTCCACCGGTGTAAAAGAAAGAAGTATGTGTCCTCCATTTTACTTTTATCCGATCCCACAGATCTCTCCACTCTTCTCTCTCCAACCCCATTCGACTACCACCGAGGGAACTCACGTGATCCTCCTTACGTCTCTTCCTCTGATTCCGATGTACAAGGTGTGATCGGACGATACGGTGAATGGGTAAATATAAGGAAATTAGGACACCGAAAGATTCATCGCCATCATCTCCCCTCAAAATACTCCCACTCGCCTCAAACACACTTATCCCATTGTCATCGCCACTCTCTATGAGGCAGTTCTGGAAGTCCTCTCTCACGGGTGCCTTTAGTGGCCGTGTTGTGGCTGCCTCGATATCCTGAATCGTTTTGACTTCGGGGGAAAGCCAGAACTCGTACGGTCCCAGAGCCGGCGAATAAGGCGGAGGAGGACACACCGTCGTGTGTTCCTGCGACGGGAATCGCCGTAGGCCAGAAGCGATGTGTGACGCGGGGCGTTGTCACGACGGAGGACGATTCACGGCCTGCTGTAAAACACGCCTTCAGTCAACCGTAGCTCACACACGACTGACCGCACAGAGCGAGTGGAAACTCGTCACGCACCGTTACTACCACCTCTCCCCAACAATCAGACCCGAGCGGTAAATAAGCCCCGGCATGATTTTTCATGAGACGGCCCCCGAAAATGAGCCCCGAAGCATATTTTGCAGGAAAAAATCCACACGAGACCCGGTCTTATTTTTGGAGAAACACGGTAAGGTTCGATGTGCCGCTTCCTACGTCGAAGATACCTGCCTTTGTCTTGAAGGGCACGACGCAACAGCGTTCACCGTACTTTGTGATCACAACGGAGAAGCTCCGTGTCGCTCATCGCTTCTGCTATGGCGATCTCTGTCGGATAAAAATATTATGGCGTGTCCTTAGCCACCTTACTCACCGGATCTGGCACCGTGTGACGTTTGCCCCTTCCCCCGAGTCAAAATGACCGTGAAAAGGCAGCATTTTTAAGTGATGCGGGACATCGAGGCGGCCACGACGGCACACGGCTGTGTGAAAGAAAACCAGACATCGATGTGTGTGAGTCATCCACGGTATGTCTAACTTCCGTGAGAAAAGTAAATTCTCACGGCCTGCGAGTACTCAAACAACCCGAACGGGGGAGAAAATAAACACACATCGCGTGGGATTCTGTGTCAGTACCACGTTTGCTACCGGTTTTAGCGAGACGGTTTTACATTCTACGTTTACGGAGGGAAGGGGACACAGCCAACGACTCTCTGCAGGTTGACGGCACTCGGGGTGCTCGGGAGAACTGCACAAGGTCCCTCCTATTTAGGAGTTAAACGGCCCGTCGGGGACCCCTCTTTCTAACCTTTTAGAAATACTTGGCCCCCCGGGTCCGAGGGGTGGGGCTGGGGGGAGGGGCCGGTCCCCGTATCTCCTGAGTGCCTGCCGAAACTCTCCTAAGTTAATAATGGAGAGAAAAGAGAATTTAGGTCAGAATCTAAACTCACAGGCAGCCGTTAGAGGCAGGGCTTACGGGTCTCCTGACAAAACTTTTCCAGAGTCCTTTCTAAAGGACGATCGACTCGTGTGACTTTTCCTCTGTGGTACGGGCCATTGGCAAGAAACGGGCCGAGTACGAGCCCAGATCTAGGGGCTCCGTTCGTCTTCACAACCAAACAGGTTTTAGAGGCAATAAGTCCAGAGCGAACAGCTGAGAAAGGGTAAGCGGCCCTTGTATTCATCGGGAAATCAGCAGGCTTCCCTGCCGCATCGCAGGTCACCTGTGGTTCTTCCCCTGTGATGATGACGGTCTTCTTGAGAGCTGTGGGAAAACTCGGGCCCCGTTACTCGATGACAGCCATTTGCAGGGAAGGAGTTGGTCCCCCCGCTCCCTTTGGAGTAGGGGACAATCTCTCTTCTGCCTGCCCTTGTAGTCTGCACAGGGAGCACAGCTATTTTGGAAGATTAGCGTACTCCTCACTCCGGTGAATCTGGGCTTCTATATCCAAAGCGGGCTCCTTTGCCTGGCGTGCCTCTTTTGGGGATGCCGGGGTAGCCCTGAGGTCGTCTCGGCCTTAGCCCGTGTATAACTGCAGCCAAAAAGTCTGGCCTGTCTCTGGCCTCGTCTCCGGCCTTTCTGCTCCTTTTTTCCCTCCTTTTCCCTGTCTCACTTGTGAAAGACATGGTAACAAATTTCCCGGCCTTCCTTAGCATAGAAGCCTTCTCGTCAGGGATGCGACAGGAAGTCGATGACTCCAACGCTCTGTGAGGTCAAGGAAAATATCGGGCTAAACTTAATGAATTTACTTTAAACTTATCTCGGTTTTTAGTGAAAATAGTAAAATTCTTCTTTACACGGGTTCATATCTGACCTGAGAAGGGTACAGGAACTCCAGCAGTACCAAAATACAGAGGTTTATGTAATTATTATATGTAAGTATGTAAACGTTACACTCAGTTCTTACTAGTGTGGAGATTTGGTTTTCTCTAGTAACCGAGGACCCCATGATGAGGATGGTATAAAATAGAGAATATTCTGATGGCACCTAAAGCCTTTGCTTTCCAGGCAGAGTTTCTCTCTCTCTCTCTCTCTCTCTCTCTCTCTCTCTCTCTCTCTCTCTCTCTCTCTCTGTAATTTCAGTAACAAATAACACGTTTCCTCCAAAATAAGACCTATTCCGAAAATAAGCCCCAGGTAAGATCTCAGCCAGACGGAAGCGTTTAGTACGTCCTGACGATGTTCCCGAAGAAGATGACACGACCGTAGCTGAACAAATGTAGACTACTGCTGTACATGGAAAAATAAGACATCCCTTGAAAACAAGTCCCAATGGAGCAAAAATTGACCTAAGACCCAGTCTTCTTTTGGGGGAAACACGGTAGTTCCAAAAACTTTGTCCTACGTCGCAGAGAGAGAACAGTCGACTCTAATGTTGCACTCCCTTTCTTCTGATACTAAAATTTATGTACTGAATTGCAGTTAGCTGAACTACATGTGATCTGTTTTCAAGATTTTTCTTCTGAAACCTTTTATAACTTTTCCAGTCCCTCTCAGTGTGTCTTCTTACCAAATGTAGGACAAACTAGTCTGTCCCCCCCCCCCCCCGATTTCTTTAAAAATGTATTTTTATCTCTTATACCTCCTTTGAGAACATATTACTTTATGTAACTTTAAAAATATTAATTAGAATCTGTAACCTGTAGAACCCGAGTTTTTACTGATAACTAATAAATAAACGATTAGCATTTCTACTGGAATATCTAGGAACGTACTTTGTAACTCAGAAGTGTAGGCTCTGCTGGAAATATATTTACAAGTGTTTTGCCATCATATTTTTAATAAAGTACAAAACACATTTATTAACATACCTTAATTTAGGTTTTAGCTTTCCCATAATAAGGAGATAAAAGTAGATGAACGCAGACTTATCTTATAATTAATATTTTAGTATTTTGTTAGTTTGAAATATCTGCATATTTAATACTTTTTATCATGTAACTTACCTTAGTTCAACTCTAAGGCTTCCAGTTACCAAAAGAATTCAGGAAAGCACGTTTAAGCATGCACTCTGTCTCACACACACACACACACACACACACAAGGTAGGCTGATCAAGTTCACGAACTCATCCTAGAAAAAGTGCTACATACCTCATTGCTGAATATCATTATGGTCACCTTTGAAGTACTCCCGTTGGGAAGCTATGCACTAATGCCAGCACCTAGTCCACTCTTCAAAGCAATTTTGGAACTCTTTTTCTGGAATAGTCATCAGAGCTGTCATCGTTATTACTCTTGATGTCCTGAATGTCATCAAAATGTCTTCCTTTCAATATTTCCTTTATCTTTGGCTAAAGAAAGAAGTCGTTGGGGAACCAGATCAGGTGAGTAGGGAGGGAGTTCCGATACAGTTATTTGTTTACTGGCCGAAAACTCCCTCACAGACATTGCCCTGTGAGCTGGTGCTCTGTCGTGAGGCAAGAGTCACGAACTGTTGGTGACAAGTTTCAGGTCATGTCACTTTTTCATGCAGGCTTTTCAGCACTTCCAAATAGTAAACTCGGTGAACGGTTTGTCAAGTTGGTACAAATTCATAATGAACAATCCCTCTGACATCAAAAAAAAGGTCAGCAACATCGTTGCGACAGCTTCACACACTTTATTGTCCTGCTTTGTGCGTGCGTGCGTGCGTGCGTGCGTGCGTGCGTGCTTAATCATTATTACTAAAAAATTTCATTAACAACCTTTTATTTTGCTTGTGTTTCTTCATTATTTTTAACAACTCCAGGAGATTTTAGAGTCTATTATTACCTAAGTCAATTTTTGTAAACCGTGGTATAACAAAACATATTATATTTAACGATAGTGGTAGCGACTTCAAAAGACATGTCTATTTAACCAAAAGTTGATCTAGCCTCGGTTTCAACTATTTTCTTAGATCATGTGATCCGGAAAAGTACTTGGGTCAGTTTTTGTTCTTTATTTTTAATTTATATAAGCGCTTAATCTTTTTTCTTTAAGCCAACCAAATATTACAATCTTCTAATACCAGCCGGAGGCCAGAACGTTATGTTGTACATAAAACATAGAAAAACATAGATATCAGAGATCATATACATAAACAGTATTAATAATGACTATAGAGAGAAGACTTAAGATTTTTTATTTGCCCATGACAGTTTGAAGGAAGCTGGAAAACGCAAGGAGTGTTCGGCTTGTGAGATTAGCCACTAGATTTCAAAAGTGCCCTTTTTCTTTCTTTCTTTCTTTCTTTCTTTCTTTCTTTCTTTCTTTCTTTCTTTTTTTTTTTTTTTTTTTTTTTTTTTCCGGGTAACTCAGCCTCAGGCAGTAGCGGCGGTGTTTGTATTTCTTGCTCTCCGTAAGACCCTGAAAGTTACCGACAGAAAAATCTTTAAAAAGTTTTATTTTCAAACACAGAGTTGGTGTCTAGTTATAAGTGGACTAGGAGATGGGTGAATTCCCCTTTTCTATGAACCATCGGTGTAGATATTTTTTATTTTTCATTATAGGCTGACCGACCGATTGCCTGATACATGGCCCAGAGGGCTCTGAGGAGAGCGTGCAGACATAGAGCCCCCTATCGGTTTGGTGTTTAAGGTATAAACAGAAAAGTGAAGGGGAGGAAGAAAAAAAAAAGGGGGGGGGGAGGGGAACGGACAGACCGGAGGTGAACAAAACGGAACAAAGAAGTCACCAACAAACCGGAACCAAAAGCAGACGAGAACTCACAGAACCAAATCCTCCTGAAACGGGGATCTGGGGGTCAAAACCCGGTCTCTGAACAACCCAGCACCAAAAATTGGCCTCGGAGTTACCCGAATTGGCACGAAGCACAGAAGGCTTACGCGTAAGCCCCCAAACCCAGTGACAGCGAGAGGCTCCGACGGCAGAGATAAGGGAATTCCAGTGCACTTCCTCGGTTTGACAGATTCCACGATTCACCGACACACGGTTTCCAAGTCCCGTCAGTTGCTTTTATTCCTCACCGACTGAGGCAGTCATAGGCAGCCTGCCAGGGAGGGGGAGAGCCGGGAGGGTCCCTGGGACGAAGGAGATCTCGGCAGTTACTGGGACGTCTCTGTAATCCCCTCCCTGGGCTTGGCCAGCCATAAGCATCAGGGATCACTGATGCATTCCGGCACTCTACCTCCGCTACCCCACACGGAGGCAAGGAGCAAGGGAGTGAGACTCTCCAACTCAGATCAGTCCAGTTCGATCCACGTCCCCGCCGTGGTCTCCAGAGTTCGTTACCAGACTCGGGGATGGTGGTGCTCGTTGCCCGGGCCCCAAAAACTTGAGTGACGAGGAGGGTCAGTGAGGAGAAGAGTGTATTTTATTCTAGGTGCCGGCAGCCAGGGAAGATGGCAGACTGACGTCCGTGGGGGGAAAAAAAGGCATCTTCCCTGAACTGAGAATAATCGAGAGGCTTCGCAGGCAGGCAGGCAGGCAGGCAGGCAGGCAGGCAGGCAGGCAGGCAGGCAGGCGGGGGGAAAGAACCGAGAAAGATGACAGCTGGTCATCGCAAGTTTCAGGGCTGACGGTTGACAAATCACCTCCTGCGGTCCGGTCTGCTTCATAAGGTTATCTCGAACTCGGCGGCCACGGCTGGAGTGTGTCATACGTCATCAGGAAAAGCTGCAAGGGTGTTGCAGCCATGGATCCCGGTCTCTGGGCGCCTGAGAATTCAGCGGGTTTTTTTCTTTTTCTTTTTCTTTTTTTCCAGATTAGTGCTCTTCTGATCAATCAGATCCACAAGGTATGTATAGTCTCAAGGAAGGGAAACGAGCAGAATCATGAAATCGAGCAGTAAAGGGGAAAAACAAAGAGAAGACAGATGAATAGCAAGCTATGAGGTGACCGAACTAAGTCTGACTCATTAATTTCCCGACTTTCACCCTCACGGCATGTGTATAGTCTATCACGTGCTCTGCACCCGATGGCTAGTTTCCATCCCTCGACCTAAAGTCGACCCCTTTACGTATTCGGCTCTCTCCCCATCCCAGTACCCTCTGTCACCACCATTCTGTGGTCTGTATCGATGAACGTGTGTTTTGTTCATTTTGCCACCTCGGTTTTTGCTTTCTCTCCTAATCCCAGATGGGAGTGAGAGCAGATCATGTCTGTCCTTTTCAACCTTCCAACTTGACTTAGCTTGGTGGTCTAGGGACGGGACGAAAGGGCCAGTTGCACGTAATCATTCTCCGAGGTTTACAGCACAGCTCCTAAGTCGCAGAGGCTGGAGATCCCGGCTAAAACGTATTTAGAAATAAATGAATACTATACTGAACCAATCGGGAAAGGAACGATTTTGAAAGAAACCGCGTGAGAGGAAACTGACCTTGACAACACCGACTGGACGTTTATGACGGGACACTCCAATGCAACTCTGGGCCTTTTCCGGTAGAGATGCTGGCAAGAATAAGTCAGTCACTCCTATTAAAATAACTATGGATTATAGTTTGCCTCTGCGTAATATTTGACACTATCCTTTAAGGCCTAACGGGCTAGCTGGAATTAGCCCATCACACAAGATTACATAATGGGGGGGGGGGGGCGGGCTGGTTCATGCCACGCATGAGCCCCTGTAATTCTCCTAACCTTCCGGTAAAGAAACCCAATGGGAAAGGATGGAGATTTGCACAGGATATCGGAGCTATAAACAAAGAGATCCTGTAGTTCCAAACCCACATACCCCATTATCAGATATTCCCGCGTGTACTGCCGAGATATTTTCCGGTGATAGATAGACGCGGTGCCTTTTTTCAGCATTCCTGTAAAACACAGGACAGGAAATACCTCTTTGCCTTTCTACCTGGGAAGATCAGAGTTTACGTGGACAGTCGTGCCCCGGGGTAGACAGAGAGTCCCACCTGCTTCTCTCAGATGCTAAACGCCGATTTGAACGAATGCAAAATGTCCCAGAAATGATACTCTCAGCCAATATACGGATAACTTACTCTTACGCTCTAGGACACATTGGACCCCCTACCATAAGAGGACGCGATTTACCGATCGCAATAGCTAGCCATTAAGGGACACAGGGTGTCAAAGGACAAGCTTCGATTTTGTTTACCCAAAGGAAAATACCTTGCCATCTAATATCTAAAGATGGGCTACGAATTAACCCTAAATAATAATCTTTCCTCTTCTAAAAGCAAACAGACAAAAAACAGCCGAGAGGATTCCCCGGGTCTGACTGGATACTATCACGACGGGGTTCCGAATTTTTCATTCATGGCCCAGCCTCTGTTTGTCTCCTTAAAATGAGATCGGCCCGATCCCATTCAACGGAACCCTGAAGGGAAACGAGCCGAGCCGAAGACACTCTAGAGGAAGTATTATCTAAAGCTCCCACCCTGGGACACCTTCGCTATAAACTCTCTTCCTAGTCGTGCATGAAAACACAGGAAATTCGGATAAAGGAGTTTATCCGAAGGCCACCCTCTCCACGGTACAGATGTGTGTGAGTCACGATCTGTACGGTTGTCTCACTAGGTGGAGACATCCCCTTGCAGGAGAGCAACAGCCTCGATGGTGGGTAAGTCACGACTGGAAAGAAATGATCCCGAACTAGGGGCATTCCCTGTGAGTTACATAGTCTCTGAGGCAAAGGATGCACTCGATCGGGAACATCCGGCCTACCCTGCAGCATTTTCGTCGTGGCTTATCACCCCGGTCCTCTGGATTTGTAGAACGTACAAACGGTACAGTTAAAACTCCACTGGGTAAATTTTGAGAAGCTTTTCGTCTCCCTTGGCTGAAAACTCTCCTTACGGTGTTTCTCAACCTGAGAGCTACTCCTTTTGGTAAACGTAGACTTTCTCCTCAGTAGTCAGCGTTCACCCCGTGTGACCGGACGTGTGAAACAATCTTACCGAAAGGAGACATTTTGCGTTATTATCAAGGACTTATCAAGCAGCTTAAATAAACCGATAAGTCTGCAACCGATTCGCTTCAGCGTGCTCCCGGGACACGAAGACTTCCAAGACCACGACTCACAGCCGGGAGACGTCGTCCACCACTGGATATGACATCAGCTAAAGACCCTCCAACCTCGTTGACAGGGACTTATTCGTTATCACTAATCGATCCAGGTGCAGTGAACTTAAAGGCGTTAACTCAAGGATTCACATCGCTCATGAAAAAGAGTTGCCCACCTGTGGCTGGACATCTGCTCCTGTCTGACACTCGCCTCCACCGACGGCCAACCTCAAAGGCTCCCGGAGGACGAAAAGCTGCTGACGTCAGGGGTAGACAGCTATCCCGAGACCTCAAGAAGGCCTGTAGACCTACGAATTGACGTGGGACTTAAAATAACCATTCGTTTGATTGTCTTTACCTGCCCGCTAATATTATCAGTCACAATGATAGTTATACTTGTTCTTTAGGCTTTTCTCAAACCCTGTACTCATATACCCCAACTGTTAATCATTGAAGGTGCACAGAATAACTTTGGTATTTTCTTTCTTTTCCGGTAAAATATTTGTTTTTCTTTTTTTCTCTTCTTTTTTTTTAAATTTTATTTATTTATTTATTTATTTATTTATTTATTTATTTATTTATTTATTTTTATTTTTTTACATTGGGGAAGGGGGACAGGACTTTATTGGGGAACAGGGTGAATTGCCGGGGCTTTTTCCCAGTCAAGTTGTTGTCCTTCCGATCGTAGTCGTGGAAGGCGCAGCTCACCTCCAGGTCCGGTTGCTGCTGTCAGTTGCAGGGGGCGCAGCCCAGCATCCCTTGCGGGAATCCAACCGGCCACCTCGTGGTCGAGAGCCCACCGGCCCATGCGGGAATCGAACCGGCAGCCTTCGGCATCAGGAGCACGGAGTTCCAACGGCCTGAGCCACCGGGCCGGCTCTGTATTTTCGATAATACTATTTACGCTTTCTCTTTGGAAGCTTAGAAGGCATGCCAGCATAGAAGGAAGAAAAGGCGTGTGTATGTGGTTTTGAGAGAAGTTAAAAGGGAGTCGTTTGTTCTGATACTGTTGATCATTTCTGAATGCGAAAAAGGACACAAACTGAGAAAGACAAGTGAAGTCGTAGAAGGTTAGTAGAAAAGAAATACCGATAAAGGAATTTTACGTATAAATGCTAGAACACAATGACGCTTACCCCTCACCTCGACAAAGACTACTGACTATATTAATTCAGAGAAGCTTAAGCGGCTATTAAAATAATGGCCCTCTGTAACGGGGCTGCCGAGTGAGACACAGGAAATTGACTCATGAAACTCTTACCGTCCTCCTGGCCTCTAGACATTTTTAGATGGTGATTGTGATTCATACCATTGTGTTCTTAACAGCCTCGGCCCCAAATAAAAATTAAACTCAGTTCCCGATTGCACAACTAGCAGGAATTAGATGCTTCCCATGGGAAGTAGATGGGATATTCAGATCACAAGAACAACACCACCGGTGCACGGGAACCCATCTCACGGTCAGATTGTGAGAACTACAGCGATACATACACGGTGTGCCCTCAAACTATAAGTAAACGTTACACTGGCTGCAAAATACAGAAAACCGAGACAGACGGCAACGTTTGAATCACGATAGCTTATAGGTTAGAAACGATTCAGTGTGTTTTTTACTCAGTGAAGGCTCATGAGACCTACCTGCCTTCCGCTTACTCACCTTTCCTTTGGGGAAAACAACAACAACAACAACAACAACAAAAATTGGCCTGGACTGCCATCCAAGGTTACGGTCCGGCCCCATCCGCAATGGTCCACCATTACAGCAAGACAAAGGGAAACACTAAGAATTCCTAGGAGTGAGCCTTCCTAGTCCCGGGAGACCACATCATCGGTGCATCCTTCGGATCGACTTACGGCCCAAAGGGGGAAATGCGGACAAAGAAGGGGGCCACTTACTAAACCTGTCAAGCTCAGGAGAGGCCGGCGTGGCAGGCCCCACAAACTTAGAGACCGAACGTAACCGCACAGGAGGGTCTGAACATAAAAATTCCCGAATGAAAGCAAGTCACGGTGGGCAGTCACATCCTAGGCCTGTAGCTTCCTTGACAGACAAAGGTCACCCTTTGCCTTCAGTGAGCCCGTCTGTTATCTTTTGGCATCTAAGATAACATACCCTCGGAATGTCTGAGCGATCCTGTTTTCCAGACACCTCAGGGCACAGCCCACTGCACCGGTGCCCAAGACAACAGAACCCCCTCATCTTCGTCTTGTTCCCTGGATACCATCCTTACGTGCTGTAAACGTGAATTATTATCTACCCCGTTACCCACCCGTGCAAAAGAAGTAAGCGTCCCTCCGTTTTACTTCTTAATCCAGTCCCAGAGGTGTCCCCACTTGCTTTCTCCTGCCCCCTGACTCTGCCACCAACGGCTTTCGTGTACCAGGCCTTCTGCCTCCTCCGTGTATCCCAATTATATAAAATAAGCTGCAAAACTGCCCTTTTCTGGAGTATTTTCTCCAGCCCTTGAGACCGCTTCCTGGCAATGGTTGTCTGTCAGTGTGACTCAGATACACTCATTAACATTCTCCAAGGAGTCTGGAGGTTTGGATGTTTCTTAGGTGGACACCTAGGAACGCCAAACACCTCTCAAGAATGAGAGGTGGGATGTGAAGATCTGCAGCCTGGAGCAAAGCCTCCCGGTCCCGGGGATCACAGTCAAACACCAAAGGGAAGAGTAGGAGGCTGCGGAACAGGAAAGAGGTGAGGTGAGGCTCGGCTCGGGGCTGCTGTCAGGGAGCCCACGGGGTCTGTCACGCACACATCTGCTGGCTCTCCCTGGTTTCACGGGTGCTAGTCTGCGGCACCACAGAGGACAAAGGCATGTGGCCTCCGGTCACCAGACACGGTGCAAAGACCCGGTCAGAAGGAGCACGCGTGCTCCGGGGGCCACCTCCCACTCCTTGCGCAGGGCATGCTTGGGTGACAAGCCTCCATGCTGAGGCGGGGACAGAAAGCACACTCGGGCATACCCGCACAGGTGGCTCAGATCTTTAAAGAGAACGGCATCGTCACCCTTTCGTCTCTCCTTCTCACGTGAGTCAGCTGTCCAACGGGATGGACACGTGGGACCAGGACTGCCGTTGTCCAGATGCCCGGAGGCCACATTTTACCATCCTTCAGGAGAACGGTCGCGCCTTTGGCGAGCTCCCAAATTTCACATACGTCTACGGATTTCTGCACACACAGGGAGCCAGATGTGTTCTGTCTGCCTGCGGTGGGGAAGCACAATCACAACATCAGAGTTTCCAGTTCTGGCCATCTGGGGCTGCACCCTGACCCCACACTCATCCCCCCCCCCCCCCCCGCCCCAGCCAGCAAAATGCTGTCCAAGCTCTCAGGAACGCAGACGCAAGGGGTGCTGCGAAGGGAAAGACAGCAACCAACCGGTGGGAAAGGTCATCCTGCCCCCTCTCTCTTCCCAGGCAGGCGGGTGTCCCAACGAGCTGTGGAAGGCCGGTCACCACACGGGGTCACTTAGACAGCCCTGTTTACCCAATCCATTCTGGCCAGTCCCCGCTGCTGCCCCTCCCGCTGTATTATCGGACGTGCCCACCTTGACTGAGACTTCCCAGCAGCCCCATTCTCCCCCACACCGTCTCCACCAGGGCTGCTCACACTTGCTTATCCCCTGTGACCTTACGAAGTCCCAGGGGGCTGGGAAGTAAATTCTGCCCCTCCCTCACCCTTGTCACCTCCACACACCACCCATCCTCTCCTAGGCAGAATCTCTCCCGGATTCCCGCTTGAGGAGGTGGAGGACTTTGCCTCCACGTGGACCATCGGCCCCACTCCCAACCTTTAACTTTATGACCTTCCACTCTGCGATGGTCTCCCCCACTCGCCCCCGCTACCGCCACCTGACATCTGCCCAGGCGGCTTTGACATCCGGGGCCCCACGCTCTGCCCACCGACCCCGAACATCCCCTCACTCATAGACCACACACACTCCCCACCAGCCCCACCTTCCCACCTCACCCCTCCCACCTGCCTGAATCCCTCAGGCTGCGAATGACTGTCATAGAGCGTCTGTTTGTGTCCCCCAAATGAATACTTCGAAGGGGGGGGGAGATCCTCAGGATGGGATCGGTGCCCTCAGACAAGGAAGAAACCAGAACTGTCTCCCTACTGTAGCAGAACCCGGGGAGAAGGTGGCCATGTGCCAGCCAGGAAGAGGACCCTCCCCAGGAACCCACCATGCTGGCACCCCGATCTGTGAGAAATAAGTGTCCCTTGTGTGAGCCCTGGGGCCTGTGCTGTCTGTGATGGTGCGTGAGAGCGAGGCAGAGGGCTCCCCTTGCCGACGCCCTCCCCTCTGAGCCCCGACGTCCCTCCACGGGCCTCTCAGCCCCACACCCTTTACACTCAGTACCCGGGATGCCCTGGCTGCCGGGGCACATAGACCAGGCCTTCTCTTTCTAGTGGAGTGCGTGCAGATACCTCCACGCCGCCCCCCCCCCACCCCCCAGGTCTGGAGGAGAAGCACAGAGCTGCTACCGCAGGGACACCTCCCACCGCACTGGGGAAGCACCACAATGGCCTTGGAAAGTCTCCCCCAATCCCACATTCCAGGCCGGGGGACCTTGCCTGGCCTTATCACCCTGGGTCTCAGGGGTCTGTCCCCTCCCACCTATGTTTTTGGAGGCAAAGGGGCTGCTGGGGGGACCATGTGGTTAGGGACTTCCTAGCATGTCTCTCTGGCCATGAACCCAGGAACCCTTTACCTCTCTCTCTCTCTCTCTCTCTCTCTCTCTCTCTCTCTCTCTCTCTCTCTCTCCTCTATCTCTGGGCCTGGACCTCATGGGCACAGTTACACCTGAACACAGCCTTATGTCTGTCTTTCTGCAGAATTAATGTATGTGATTGGGACCCTGCGACCTGGGTTGGCGCCGAGGCGGAACTGTGAGCTCTGAGCCAGGAAGCCCTTCTTCTTGCCCATGGCCACCCCGCCCCACCCAGGAGGACTCCCTCTTTTCACCTCAGCTTCTGGGGAAACTCTGCATGGCTGGGAGTTGTGGGGAGGCCTCGAAGCTTCATTACTCAACTCGCATGAATTCAAGGCTAGGGCACACATTGTGAGGCTAACACGCAGCTCTGGCGAAGGACCGTGGACTATGGGGAATGGCCTTCTACCCCTAATTCAATGGACCGCTTTACTGTTTGCCTGGAAACACACCACCATGTAGTGGAACTGGCGGATGTTTGCTTTTGTGTCTTGACCGGCCGCCATTGAGAGTATGTAAGCACCTTGACTGCTGAGTCGCTGTTGTTCAAGCAGGGTACCCTGAGAGGCCCAGAGAGAGTGGCAGGGCCCTGAGAACCCTGGCTGAGTCCAGGAAGTCTGGCTGTGCCCAGAGGGAGTGGCAGTGCCCTGAGAGGCATGACATGGGGTGACAGGTGTGTGGGGGGTGGGGGGTGGGGCGGGGGGTCGTCTGTTCCTCGGTTTGTTTATTTTCTGGATAGAGCGAGAGAACTCTAAAAGAGGAGGTATTATTTATTCCGTGCAAGGTCTGGCAGGATGGAAGGTCGCAGGTCAGTCCGTGGACGGGAAGGAAACTCTGTGGGGGAGGGAGGAAGGGAGGGAGGGAGGGAGGGAGGGAGGAGATGGGGGTTGGGGCCGAGAAGGGAGGGGGAGGCCAGGTCGACACATTCCAAAGGTCCGCGTTCAATGGCTTCATTCAAATGCAGAAAGCTCTCCGGTCCAGTCAGCGCCTCCGACCTGGCCTGGGGCTTCTTTCTCCCCGCCGCCTTTGTTCAAACCTCCCCCACCCTTAGGCGGCCGCTTTCCAACCGCTAGGGAGGAAAAAATTGTTGGCGAAAACTCGCCCCACCGTCGCCCTGGGCCAACGACACCGTCTCCCTCTCCTCTTCCTGACCCGGGCCAACGCGCTCAACCCGTGGAGAATCACGGGCGGCGGCGGCGGCGGCGGGCGTGCGGGGGTGGGGGGGGTGGGGGGTGGGGGCGAGTCCGGGGGGGGGGGGGGGGGTCGCTAAACAGCCGACCTCGGAGTCTTATTAGAGTTCGTAGGCCAGACACCGGCCGGGAACGATGAGGGTCCCGGGGAGGTCCGGCTGTGACGGTTGCAGTCATTTCCCCGCCCACCCAGCCCCCCACCCCGGCACCCCACCACCAGGGTTACGGGCCCAACAAGCACACCCCTGCAGCAACACTCTGCTCTGGGTGTGGGTTTTTAGCGTTCAGATTCCCGCGACGGACGGAAGGAAGGAAGGAAGGAAGGAAGGAAGGAAGGAAGGAAGGAAGGAAGGAAGGAAGGACCTGTCTTCCCTCTGCCCGCCCGCTTCTTCCTACCGGTCTCACCCTAGGTACCCACTGGGTACCCACTGGCCATTTCGCGTGCCGCCTCCTCACCGTGAAAGAGAGGAAGGAGGGCGGACAGACGTGAAGGAACCCCACAGATGGCAGCTCTGTATGAAGGAGTGGGGGCGGGGCGGAGGGGAGGACAGGGGAGAAGCTCTCGCACCGGGCAAACCCTGACTCCGAGTGAGTGGGGAATCCCGGGGTCCTTTTAAAAACCTAACTGGACACACAGAGGAAAGGCCACGTGAGGACACGGGGAGAAGACGGGCATCTGTAAGCCAAGGACGGAGCCCTGGGCAGAAACCAACCGTGCCAAAACCTAGCACTCGAACTTTCAGCTTGCAGAACTGTCAGGCGATACATTTCTGTCGTTTAAACCACTCGGCCTATGGTATTTGTGATGGCGGCCCGAGCCAACTGATACATGGCAGAAGGGGTGGAACGCGGTGCCCAAGAAAATGTGCCTGTCACGTCTCCAACGTGCACGACTCCATAACTGACCCTCCCCTGTGCTGTGCTGTGCTGTGCTGTGCTGTCCTGTGCTGTGCTGTACTGTGCTGTCCTGAGCTGTGCTGTGCTGAGCTGAGCTGAGCTGAGCTGTGCTGTGCTGTGCTGTGCTGTGCTGTCCTGTGCTGTGCTGTGCTGTGCTGTGCTGTGCTGTGCTGTGCTGTGCTGTGCTGTCCTGTGCTGTCCTGTGCTGTGCTGTGCTGAGCTGAGCTGAGCTGAGCTGTGCTGTGCTGTGCTGTGCTGTGCTGTCCTGTGCTGTGCTGTGCTGTGCTGTCCTGTGCTGTGCTGTGCTGTGCTGTGCTGTGCTGTCCTGTGCTGTCCTGTGCTGTGCTGTGCTGTCCTGTGCTGTGCTGTGCTGTGCTGTGCTGTGCTGTGCTGTCCTGAGCTGTGCTGTGCTGAGCTGAGCTGAGCTGAGCTGTGCTGTGCTGTGCTGTGCTGTGCTGTGCTGTCCTGTGCTGTGGTCGGTTTTGCTGTGGTGCTGAGCTGTGCTGTGCTGTCCTGTGCTGTGCTGTGCTGTGCTGTGCTGTGCTGTGCTGTCCTGTGCTGTCCTGTGCTGTGCTGTCCTGTGCTGTCCTGTGCTGTGCTGTGCTGTGCTGTGCTGTGCTGTGCTGTGCTGTCCTGTGCTGTGCTGTGCTGTCCTGTGCTGTGCTGTGCTGTGCTGTGCTGTGCTGTGCTGTCCTGTGCTGTGCTGTGCTGTCCTGTGCTGTGCTGTGCTGTGCTGTGCTGTGCTGTGCTGTGCTGTGCTGTCCTGTGCTGTCCTGTGCTGTGCTGTGCTGAGCTGAGCTGAGCTGAGCTGAGCTGTGCTGTGCTGTGCTGTGCTGTGCTGTGCTGTCCTGAGCTGTGCTGTGCTGAGCTGAGCTGAGCTGAGCTGTGCTGTGCTGTGCTGTGCTGTGCTGTGCTGTCCTGTGCTGTGCTGTGCTGTGCTGTCCTGTGCTGTGCTGTGCTGTGCTGTGCTGTGCTGTCCTGTGCTGTCCTGTGCTGTGCTGTGCTGTCCTGTGCTGTGCTGTGCTGTGCTGTGCTGTGCTGTCCTGAGCTGTGCTGTGCTGAGCTGAGCTGAGCTGAGCTGTGCTGTGCTGTGCTGTGCTGTGCTGTCCTGTGCTGTGCTGTGCTGTGCTGTCCTGTGCTGTGCTGTGCTGTGCTGTGCTGTGCTGTCCTGTGCTGTGCTGTGCTGTGCTGTGCTGTGCTGTGCTGTGCTGTGCTGTCCTGTGCTGTGCTGTGCTGTGCTGTGCTGTGCTGTGCTGTGCTGTCCTGTGCTGTGGTCGGTTTTGCTGTGGTGCTGAGCTGTGCTGTGCTGTCCTGTGCTGTGCTGTGCTGTGCTGTGCTGTGCTGTGCTGTCCTGTGCTGTCCTGTGCTGTGCTGTCCTGTGCTGTCCTGTGCTGTGCTGTGCTGTGCTGTGCTGTGCTGTCCTGTGCTGTGCTGTGCTGTCCTGTGCTGTGCTGTGCTGTGCTGTGCTGTGCTGTGCTGTGCTGTGCTGTGCTGTGCTGTCCTGTGCTGTCCTGTGCTGTGCTGTGCTGTGCTGTGCTGTGCTGTCCTGTGCTGTGCTGTGCTGTGCTGTCCTTAGCTGTGCTGTCCTGTGCTGTGCTGTGCTGTCCTGCGCTGTGCTGTGCTGTGCTGTCCTGTGCTGTGCTGTGCTGTGCTGTGCTGTCCTGAGCTGTGCTGTCCTGTGCTGTCCTGTGCTGTGCTGTCCTGTGCTGTCCTGTGCTGTGCTGTGCTGTGCTGTGCTGTGCTGTGCTGTGCTGTGCTGTGCTGTCCTGTGCTGTGCTGTGCTGTGCTGTGCTGTGCTGTGCTGTCCTGTGCTGTGGTCGGTTTTGCTGTGGTGCTGAGCTGTGCTGTGCTGTCCTGTGCTGTGCTGTGCTGTGCTGTGCTGTGCTGTGCTGTCCTGTGCTGTCCTGTGCTGTGCTGTCCTGTGCTGTCCTGTGCTGTGCTGTGCTGTGCTGTGCTGTGCTGTGCTGTGCTGTCCTGTGCTGTGCTGTGCTGTCCTGTGCTGTGCTGTGCTGTGCTGTGCTGTGCTGTGCTGTCCTGAGCTGTGCTGTCCTGTGCTGTCCTGTGCTGTGCTGTCCTGTGCTGTCCTGTGCTGTGCTGTGCTGTCCTGTGCTGTCCTGTGCTGTGCTGTGCTGTGCTGTGCTGTCCTGTGCTGTGCTGTGCTGTGCTGTGCTGTGCTGTCCTGTGCTGTGCTGTGCTGTGCTGTGCTGTCCTGTGCTGTGCTGTACTGTGCTGTCCTGAGCTGTGCTGTGCTGAGCTGAGCTGAGCTGAGCTGTGCTGTGCTGTGCTGTGCTGTGCTGTCCTGTGCTGTGCTGTGCTGTGCTGTGCTGTGCTGTGCTGTGCTGTCCTGTGCTGTCCTGTGCTGTGCTGTGCTGTGCTGTGCTGTGCTGTCCTGTGCTGTGCTGTGCTGTGCTGTCCTTAGCTGTGCTGTCCTGTGCTGTGCTGTGCTGTCCTGCGCTGTGCTGTGCTGTGCTGTCCTGTGCTGTGCTGTGCTGTGCTGAACTGAGCTGTGCTGTGCTGTCCTTAGCTGTGCTGTGCTGTGCTGTGCTGTGCTGTCCTGTGCTGTGCTGTGCTGTCCTTAGCTGTGCTGTGCTGTGCTGTGCTGTGCTGTCCTGAGCTGTGCTGTGCTGAGCTGAGCTGAGCTGAGCTGTGCTGTGCTGTGCTGTGCTGTGCTGTCCTGTGCTGTGCTGTGCTGTGCTGTGCTGTGCTGTGCTGTGCTGTGCTGTGCTGTGCTGTCCTGTGCTGTCCTGTGCTGTGCTGTGCTGTGCTGTGCTGTGCTGTCCTGTGCTGTGCTGTGCTGTGCTGTCCTTAGCTGTGCTGTCCTGTGCTGTGCTGTGCTGTCCTGCGCTGTGCTGTGCTGTGCTGTCCTGTGCTGTGCTGTGCTGTGCTGTGCTGTCCTGAGCTGTGCTGTCCTGTGCTGTCCTGTGCTGTGCTGTCCTGTGCTGTCCTGTGCTGTGCTGTGCTGTGCTGTGCTGTGCTGTGCTGTGCTGTGCTGTCCTGTGCTGTGCTGTGCTGTGCTGTGCTGTGCTGTGCTGTCCTGTGCTGTGGTCGGTTTTGCTGTGGTGCTGAGCTGTGCTGTGCTGTCCTGTGCTGTGCTGTGCTGTGCTGTGCTGTGCTGTGCTGTCCTGTGCTGTCCTGTGCTGTGCTGTCCTGTGCTGTCCTGTGCTGTGCTGTGCTGTGCTGTGCTGTGCTGTGCTGTGCTGTCCTGTGCTGTGCTGTGCTGTCCTGTGCTGTGCTGTGCTGTGCTGTGCTGTGCTGTGCTGTCCTGAGCTGTGCTGTCCTGTGCTGTCCTGTGCTGTG
Organism: Rhinolophus sinicus; assembly: GCF_057876585.1. Taxonomy (NCBI): domain Eukaryota; kingdom Metazoa; phylum Chordata; class Mammalia; order Chiroptera; family Rhinolophidae; genus Rhinolophus; species Rhinolophus sinicus. Next base: position 45,817 of record NC_142501.1, on the reverse strand, counting down.
CTGTCCTGTGCTGTCCTGTGCTGTGCTGTGCTGTCCTGTGCTGTCCTGTGCTGTGCTGTCCTGTGCTGTCCTGTGCTGTGCTGTGCTGTGCTGTGCTGTGCTGTGCTGTCCTGTGCTGTGCTGTGCTGTCCTGTGCTGTGCTGTGCTGTGCTGTGCTGTGCTGTGCTGTCCTGTGCTGTGCTGTGCTGTGCTGTGCTGTGCTGTGCTGTCCTGTGCTGTGCTGTGCTGTGCTGTGCTGTGCTGTCCTGTGCTGTGCTGTGCTGTGCTGTCCTTAGCTGTGCTGTCCTGTGCTGTGCTGTGCTGTCCTGCGCTGTGCTGTGCTGTGCTGTCCTGTGCTGTGCTGTGCTGTGCTGTGCTGTCCTGAGCTGTGCTGTCCTGTGCTGTCCTGTGCTGTGCTGTCCTGTGCTGTCCTGTGCTGTGCTGTGCTGTGCTGTGCTGTGCTGTGCTGTGCTGTGCTGTCCTGTGCTGTGCTGTGCTGTGCTGTGCTGTGCTGTGCTGTGCTGTCCTGTGCTGTGGTCGGTTTTGCTGTGGTGCTGAGCTGTGCTGTGCTGTCCTGTGCTGTGCTGTGCTGTGCTGTGCTGTGCTGTGCTGTCCTGTGCTGTCCTGTGCTGTGCTGTCCTGTGCTGTCCTGTGCTGTGCTGTGCTGTGCTGTGCTGTGCTGTGCTGTGCTGTCCTGTGCTGTGCTGTGCTGTCCTGTGCTGTGCTGTGCTGTGCTGTGCTGTGCTGTGCTGTGCTGTCCTGAGCTGTGCTGTCCTGTGCTGTCCTGTGCTGTGCTGTCCTGTGCTGTCCTGTGCTGTGCTGTGCTGTCCTGTGCTGTCCTGTGCTGTGCTGTGCTGTGCTGTGCTGTCCTGTGCTGTGCTGTGCTGTGCTGTGCTGTGCTGTCCTGTGCTGTGCTGTGCTGTGCTGTGCTGTCCTGTGCTGTGCTGTGCTGTGCTGTGCTGTGCTGTCCTGTGCTGTCCTGTGCTGTGCTGTGCTGTGCTGTCCTGTGCTGTGCTGTGCTGTGCTGTGCTGTCCTGTGCTGTGCTGTGCTGTGCTGTGCTGTGCTGTCCTGTGCTGTGCTGTGCTGTGCTGTGCTGTCCTGTGCTGTGCTGTGCTGTGCTGTGCTGTCCTGTGCTGTGCTGTGCTGTGCTGTGCTGTCCTGTGCTGTCCTGTGCTGTGCTGTGCTGTGCTGTGCTGAGATGAGCTGTGCTGTGCTGTGCTCTGCTGAGCTGAGCTGTGCTGAACTGAGCTGTGCTGTGCTGTCCTTAGCTGTGCTGTGCTGTGCTGTGCTGTGCTGTCCTGTGCTGTGCTGTGCTGTCCTTAGCTGTGCTGTGCTGTGCTGTGCTGTGCTGTCCTGTGCTGTGCTGTGCTGTCCTGCGCTGTGCTGTGCTGTGCTGTCCTGTGCTGTGCTGTGCTGTGCTGTGCTGTCCTGAGCTGTGCTGTCCTGAGCTGTGCTGTCCTGAGCTGTGCTGTGCTGCCCTGAGCTGTGCTGTGCTGTGCTGTGCTGTGCTGTGCTGTGCTGTGCTGTCCTGTGCTGTGCTGTGCTGTGCTGTGCTGTCCTGTGCTGTGCTGTGCTGTGCTGTGCTGTGCTGTGCTGTCCTGTGCTGTGCTGTGCTGTGCTGTCCTTAGCTGTGCTGTGCTGTGCTGTGCTGAGATGAGCTGTGCTGTGCTGTGCTCTGCTGAGCTGAGCTGTGCTGAACTGAGCTGTGCTGTGCTGAGCTGTGCTGTGCTGAGCTGTGCTCTGAGACCCACCAACAGCTCTGGGCGGCCTGCCTTCTCCCCACAGCCAGCCAGGCCACTGTGGCTTGGGGGTTCTCTGCCCGCTTGGCCGGGAGTGAAGCGCACCGTGGCGTTAGACTGTCCCTGCCACACTTCTCTGCCGCACAGGGTCAGGCCCGCTCCGTGGATATGCCAGCTCCCCATCCTCCTCTGGCTCGCACTCCATCTTTCTCTCCCCAGTGTTTTCCCTAGAACGTGCTCTTGCACACCCAATCGTCTCTCAGTACCTGCTTCTTAGAATAGCTGAACTGTTTATTAAGTGGGAGCTCGCTCCCTCCCTCCCTCCCTCCCTCCCTCCCCACCCCCCATTTCACAGATGAGGAAATGGAAGCCCACTTTACAGAATGCTATCTGAGCCACATCCCAGCCTGTTTGCTCCCGCCAAGATGAGCCGCATTTCTGCATGCAGGTTCTGTGCGTTCGAACTGTATTTCCCGATTAATATCGTGACAGATACCTTCCTGACTGTTCCTTTGAGAACGTACTTTCATAGAATGCATTCATGTCCCCCTTCTACAATGTATTCTCTCCTTGGCACTCATCGCTATCCGACGTCCTGTGACGTTTTACTTATTTCTCTTGTTTATTGTCCGATCCATAACTGCTGCGTCAAGAAGTGAAGAACCTCAAATTTTGCCATCCTCCTTACTGCCAACGTCGGACAGCAGAAGTCAGTGAAGCTGTCTCCCAACTTGGCATTTATCTCGTTGCATCACTAAGTGCTCGTGAACTTGTCCGTCAGCTTTTCTACATCAGGAAGCCCCACGAGGGCAGTTTAGAATGCATGAGTGAGTGACTGGGCGTGCTGGACTTCTCCTTTCACCCATGTTGTGTTTGGATGGATGGGTGGGACAAGAAAGCCTTACACTCCTAATAGCTAATTTCGGAGAGGTGGTAGCAGTTGTCCGGATGGGAAGAGATCTGGATTTTTTTCAGTGATCCAGGCAGCAGATGACCGAGGCAGAGTTCACACTGCAACGTAATGAGTGTGAGTCAGAACCAAGGTAGAAACATGTCTGCAGGGTGGCAATTATCCAGGAAGGAGGTGTAGGGAGCCGGAGCATTAAGGGTTAAGAAAATGTAACTTCAAGCAGAGTTTGGGAGGATCGCTAAGGGGAACTCCGATAAGCATAAAGAACAAACAGACACCTGCTACCCTGGGAATGGGAAAATATCTAAAGGTCTAAGAACAGTCAGGGCCAAACTTTGAGAAAACATAACTAATCTGTACTTGCTGCCTCAGCCGCTTTATGTAACCTTCTTGTTTCTGTGTGTATAAAAGAAAGCTGAAAAATAAAGTAGGCGCTGCAGTCTAATTAGAACTGCTCGCCCTCCTGATCCCATCTTTGTCTCTTGTCTATTTTTTTCTCAATCCTCACTCCCCACTTCAGGGACCGTTCGTCTCGTCGGCAGGCTCCGACAAGTGGCGCCCGAACAGGGACCCGAATACTGGGGAATCAGTGAAGGACACCGCTTGCAAATGAGACGCGTCAAATAAGGTTGGCGAAAGCGGTGAGATACCATAGTCGGGAGTAAAATAAAATGGGACAGGGGAACAGTAAAAGGCTGTTTACCCACATATTAAGGAGCATGCTAAAAACTAGAGGAATTAAAACCAGTGAAGCACGTTGCTTCGATTCTTAGAGTTTGTAGTACAAATATGTCCCTGGTTCCCAGAAGAAGGGACTTTAAACTTAGAAACTTGGGAAAAGGTAAGAGAGCATTTGCAGGGATATTATGATGCTCATGGACCCTCTGAAGTACCAGTAGACACTTTTTCCTTATGGAATTTGGTTAGGGATGTGATCGATCCTAGACATAAAGGAATCAGATACTCTAAAAATGACCAACCCAAACTGGATCCCCCTTGGAAGCAGAGGTGCAAAGATTACAAGCTGCACTCACTTCCCTCTCTGTTCAAATGCAGTTAGTTCAGGCTCGACAGACTGGGCCTTTATTAGAAGCTCAATCAGAATAGAAGCCTAGGTTACAATGAAGCTCTCCTCCAAGTGTAGTTGCAGGGCTAGATCCACTGCCCGAGGCCCCTATCAACAGAAAAAGATTCAAGCCGCCAAGCTGCTAGTACAGGAGCAAGTTAAAAAGGGACACATTGCTTCCTCCAATTCTCCCTGGAATTCTCCCATTTTTGTTATTAAGAAAAAATCTGGTAGATAGAGATTATGACAAGATTTACAAAAAGTTAATAAAACCATGAAATTAATGGGAGCCTTACAGACAGGCTTGCCCTGTCCTGCAGCCACACCAAAAAACACATATAAAATTGTTTTGGACTGAAAAGATTGTTTTTATACTATACCTTTAAATCCTGATGACTGCCCTAGATTTGCTTTCAGTGTTCCTTCTGTTAATTTACAAAAACCTTTTAAGAGATATCATTGGCTAGTGCTACCTCAGAGAATGGCTAGTAGCCCTACATTGTGTCAAAAATTTGTATCAGCTGCAATAGAACCTACCCAAAGGACATTTTCAGATATTTACATCATCCACTACACGGATGACATACTTCTTGCCCACTCTTGTGAACCAAAGTTGCTTGCTGCTTTTGCTCATTTACAAAAAAGCTCCACAATTATGGGCTAGTTATAGCCCCCCCCCCAAAAAATTCAGCAAGTGCCTCCTTACTCTTATCTGGGATATTGTTTAATGCCTCAGGCCATTGTGCCTCAAAAAATACAAATCCGGCGAGATTGTTTAAAAACGTTAAATGATTTCCAAAAGCTACTGGGAGACATTAACTGGATTAGACCTCAGTTGCGGTTGACAACCGGTGAATTACAACCTTTGTTTAAAATATTACGTGGGAAAGCTGATCCTACTTCTCCCCGCGAGATAACACGGGGAAGAGGCTTTGCTTGTATTTCTCCAGGTCCGGAAAAAAAAACCTTTGTGAATTCCTGGTCGGTGTTAAACCATACCGTGAACGACAGCCCACAGAAAAAGAGACATCTATAGATACCCATCCACGCCCCTAGGGTGTGGGAAAGCTCACTTTCCGCAGCTGCAGAAGGACTTTCCACTTCAGACCCTGTTAAATGGATAAAGACTTTGGGTAGAGGGTTTGCTGGGGATATTGCTGTTCTGTTTATTGTTCTGTTTGTTTTACATAGTCCTCAGATGTGGACAAATAGCCCTCCAACGGGCTGTAAATGAAACAACTGCACGTTCTGTGTTTCTCATGCTTCAAAAACAAAAAAGGGGGAGATGTAGTCACACAACAGCCTAGCCGACTGTCCCCCCCCCCATGTCTTTCCTTAAGGAAAGAAGAGTCTGTAAGACTGTGCCTTTCTGGGACTCTGTTCCATCCTTGTGTTTACACCTCATGTCTCTCTGTCTGGTCCCCAAAAGATGGTTTGCAGCCAAAGACGGGTAAGATATCTCACGGGAGATACAACCTAAGCCAGGCGGAACCGAGTGGGGACCCCCAATGAGCTGCCTTAGAAGACCCAAAAAGGAGCCTTTCCTCCCCTTCCCCCTGCCTGGCAAAAGCCACTGCTGTCTCTGGCTTTCCTCTCTCACCTGATTGTGAGAGAAGTCATGAGGGCAATGAAGATCAGTTCTCTCCACTTATCTCAACAGAGCTGTTACAATATGAGTGACTTGACCCTGAGAAGGTAAGACATCATGGGACTTTATGCTTCGGCTGTTAACAGACAAAGGGTGATTGGAGTAAACATTTTTCTGCTATGAGGTATGAGTCTCACAGACCGTGTAAGAAAAAATGTTACTCTTGATCTTATCCAGTTTCATAAAGAGGTCTTGACACTGCAAGAGGCCTCTCCTTTAAATACAGGTATAGCTGATACTCTCAACAAACTTGTCTCTAGTTTTCACAATGTATTTCCATCATACTCTTCAATGCTTCAAATTATGGCCCCCCCTTGTAATTCCACTTGTTGTGATCCTCCTGATACTGTGTTTCCTCCCCTGCATCGCAAAAGCTGTGATGGGGACAGTCACAGATATTTATGGAGAAATTCACAAAATAAGGCTCCACATGGCTAATAAACCAAAAGCCACTGCCCCTGTCTAACCCCAAAGGAGATCGGTAGCCAATGACGGGTAATGATCAGTAAGCGTTTTTACAACCTAAGACAGGAGTCGATCGCTTTGATGATCGATATCCAATGACGGGTAAGTGAGAATGTCTGTACTGACTACCTAAGCCAGACACGATCTCAAAAAAAAAAAATAAAAAAGGGGGATATGTAGGGAGCCGGAGCATTAAGGGTTAAGAAAATGTAACTTCAAGCAGAATTTGGGAGGATCGCTAAGGGGAACTCCGATAAGCATAAAGAACAAACAGACACCTGCTACCCTGGGAATGGGAAAATATCTAAAGGTCTAAGAACAGTCAGGGCCAAACTTTGAGAAAACATAACTAATCTGTACTTGCTGCCTCAGCCGCTTTATGTAACCTTCTTGTTTCTGTGTGTATAAAAGAAAGCTGAAAAATAAAGTAGGGGCAGCAGTCTAGTCAGAACTGCTCGCCCTCCCGATCCCATCTTTGTCTCTTGTCCAATTTTTTCTCAATCCTCACTCCCCACTTCAGGAACCGTTCGTCTCGTCGGCAGGCTCCGACAAGGAGGGAGGGAGGACAGGGAGGGAGGACAGGGAGGGAGGACAGGGAGGGAGGACAGGAAGGAAGGAAGGAAGGAAGGAAGGAAGGAAGGAAGGAAGGAAGGAAGGAGATCCTGGAAGGCCTCACAAGCACAGCCCTGCCCAGAGAAAGAAGAGGTGAGGCCGAGAGTTGATGATTTTGATAGCGAGGCCCTCGTGCTGACAGAAGAGTCCTGGAGGTTGGGAGCTGGGAGCTGAGAGCTGAGGTTAAGTTGGAAGGGGAGGAGGCCAGTTCATCTTCGGGGACCTCTCGAGCTCCTCAAAGAACAGCGCTCAGACTTGTACCCCGGGAGGTTCCTTGAGGTACGAAGGGAAGCCCGGGCTGAAGGTGACATGGGTGGAGGTGCTGGGGCAGAGGCCCACCGTGCTTACCGCAGGCGGGTGCCATAAAGGAGACCAAGCCCCCTTGACTCGTGGGTGTGCATGACAGCAGGACCGGGGCTGGGAAGGAACCCCTCCCTTCCCGCTCCGCCACGGGTCCCCACTTCCTCCTGCTCGAGGGAAAAGGGCCCGGTTTACTGCACGGTGGCGTCTGGGCGTCTGTCCCAAACGTTACCGAGCAACTCGGCTCGGGCCGGCCGCAGGCGCTCAGCGACACATTGACTTTTTGAAGTCAAAGGATGACAAAGTTTGCGGTCTTGGCTTTCAGTGAACTCCTGCAGCAGCACCGAGGTGATGTGGAAACGACCGGCCAACTAAAGCTGTATAGCTTCCCGAATGGTTTCAGCAGCTCACTTTAAGATATCAAAGAGATCGCATTGGAGTCTTGGGCGTTCAGGCTTAAATACGCGTTTGGGTGGGGGGATTTAAGGGGCACGGAAGTAAATTAGATAGTCACGCATTCACGGTATCCAGTGCCGGTCAGGTAGGGTATCCCGAGAGATGTAAAAGCCAGCGGTCCGCCTTCAAGGAAGAACACGTGAAAAGAGCAGCCAAAGGAAAGTACCTTTCCAAGATTCTTAGAGCCGTGACGCGGTTGGTTAGATCAGCTCTGTCCAGCACAGCAGCTACCGGCCACAGGAGGTTGTGGAGCCCTTGAAGTGTGCCTAGACCGAAAGGAGATGGGCTGTAGTGGTAACGGACAGACTGCGTTCTGAAGGTTTAGCGTTAAGAGAAGAGTGCAAGATAACCTCGCGAATAACTTCAAATATGATTTTATGTCCACATGATAATAATTTGGTTACACTGGGCTAAATAAACTATAACACCGAAATGAAAAAAAAAAAAAAAAAAAAAAGAATGAATGAATGAATGAATGAATGAATGAATGAATCAATCAATCAATCAATCATCAAAAGCTAACTAACAGAGTTCAGGAGACCGGACTTCCGAACGTTCACGAGTTTCCGTGAGCCACGGTGATTCTTTGAGCCAAAGTGACCGTGAAGGCCGGGAAGGAAAACCTCAACGGATTCGGAAAGCGCTCCGGGGAACGGCAGTCCCTTCCCTCCTCGGCTTCCTTTTCTCCATCGCGATCAACGGGGGCGGGGCGGGGGAACGGAAGGAGGGTCACGTGAGGTCCACCCGCGGGGAGATCTCGGGGAACGGATGATAAAAAGCAAAACAGAGAGACACGTACTTCTTTTAGACGCGCGAACACGCGACAGGGAATCCCGAACGCGTACCACCGGGCACGGAGATGGTGTTCGGGGAAACGAGATCGCAAGGAGAGGTTCCCAGGCCTCCCGGGTCCGGGTGCGTCGGGTCGCGCCCCGAGGGCATCCGGAAAAAGGATGACTCTGACATTCCAAGGGCGTGTGTATGTACGTCGTCTCCAAAAGACAATAGACGGGCAGGCTCCCTTCGGGTACAGATCGACCTCTGTCAAGGAAGCCACAGGCCAAAGGTTTGACGGCCGGCCAGCCACGACCCACCCTCTTTCAGTCAGGAGGTTTCACGTTCGGACCGTCCCGTGCGTTTCATCTCGGCCCTCCGATTCCGTAGAGGCTGACAGGCCGCCGTCCCCTCCCCCACCCCCGCCCCGGGCTTTTCAGGTTTAGTCTGCGGCCCCTTCGTGTGTCCTCCACAAGGACGTGAAGGGACCCCATGCCAGCGAACCGTACACTCAGAAACGGTTAAAACGATCAATGAATGATAGGCGGTGTCTGGTTTTACCACCCTTGGGCCGCCGCGCGCGCGCACGCACGCGCGCACACACACCAAAGCACCGTCTCCCCGAATCGGAGTCAGGGAGCTGCTCCCTGCGCCTGTCACAGGGGGTCATCTGCAGTGTGAAAAGCCAGGGTTCGGCCAAAGGGAATATTTTCTTCCCGTCGGGGCGAATGAAGGTCATTCCTCCGTGACAGTAGGCGTAGGCGCTGCCGTTCCAAAGGCGAGGCAGGCGGGGCGAGCTCTAGCATCTAAAAGCCCTTCACAGCATCGACACTTTGAATCAGGTGTGACTTTTGAGTCGCCTTACTTCTCCATTCACTCACTTCTTCGGTGGTGGGGTTCGGGGACGGGAGGGAGGGAGGGAGGGAGGGAGGGAGGGAGGGAGGGAGGAGAGAGCAGAGACGGCTAAGGAGGAGCTAGTCAGTTAATGACACTGGCCATGGGTATTGTTCTGAAAAGTTATTTGTTTTTGTCTTTCCCCACCGCCTTCTTCGGCACACACACACACACACACACACACACACACACACACTCACTCACTCGGATTCAAGCCGTTGTTTCTCAACCTAGTCGTGTAGGACACATCTCCCCCCCCCCCCCGCCCCGCCCCGCCCCGCCCCCCCGCATAGGACAGACTCAAATCGAAGTGTGTGGTGGCGGTGGTGGTGGTGGTGGTGGTGGTGGTGGTGGTGGTGGTGGTGGAGGAACGAGAAAGCTTTCTGGTGCCCAGAGTGGGGGTGCGGGTTTGGGGGTGGGTGGGGATTTCCGTTCAAAATAGAAGTAGTTGCCGGGGGCCGGGGAAGCTGGAGGAGGGACGGCTGACTAGAAGAGGGGCGTTCTACGTATTCGATGGGGGGCGGGGGGGAGAGGAATGTTTTCTGTCACTCCCCCGTCGCTCAGGAACTCTAGTGGGGGGGGGGGGGGGGAGGGCGCGGCAACGGGGTGGGGCGTCGTCTGTTGTGGGGGGAGGCGGGGAGGTGGGAAAAAAGAAAACGAGGAAAAGAACAATCGAACAAACAAACAAAAAACGAGCGAGGCTGCCAGTTCGGTCCAGACCCTCGCTTTCCGGGGCCGGTCGTCCCAGGGGCGCGCTTCGGGCTTTCAGGCGGAGAGCCCCTCTGTCGTTCTCTTCGGTCCACCGGAGAAATAAACACCCTTCGTGGCCAGAGGGAAGACTTTCCGTGTGGTGCGGACAACGGCGAACGACGGTCACGGGGATAGTTCATCACATAGGTACACGTAGGCCCTTCTCGGTGTGATCCATAAACGGTGGCGTATTTCGTGCTAACGATTGTCAGTCACCGCTGTTCCGAGTACCATCCACACCTCCCTGTAAACCGCGCCCCGCTCCCGGACGCGCGCAGGCTGCGCACACCCGCCTCCCGCCACCCCTCTCCCGCGCCCCACGCCCTTCTTCCGGCCATGCGCGGCCCCGGCCCCGCCCCCACACCCACCTCGGCCCCGCCCCCACACCCACCCACCCACCTCGGCCCCGCTCCTCTCGGTCGACCTCACCGGGAGGGAGGCCAGAAAAAGATCGCCCGGCCCCCAAGTCGGCTGGCGCCCGACTCCCAGCACCACGGTCGCAGGGCAGGACGACGGATCAGTGATCTCCGGGACGGACGGGACGACCGACCGACCGACCGACCGACCGACCGACAGGGGAGTTCGGCCTCGTCCCGATGCGGCGCGGGACCCGCGTTTCAGGGCCGGGGCGCAGCGGGCGGGGGATGCCCCCGTAGCGGAAGCGACCCGGCCTTGGAAACTTTTCTCTCCGAACGCCCCTGAGACGGGGACGTTTGCCGCGCGTCGACGGACGGCCTACCCCGCGCTCCACCTTCGCCGGTTGAGGCCTCCAGGGCGGCCCGGGAGATCGTCTCATCCCCGAGGCGCCCGCCCGGTCCCAGCGACTCCGGTGCGGATTCAGCCATTTCCACGGACGGAAACACGTCCCTCCGCCCTCATCATCATCGGGAGTCCATCCGTCGCGCACCCTTTGCGAGAGGACGGCGACATTTCACTCGGGTCGCTCGGTTTCGGGGTCGACGCCGCCGCCGTCAAATGTAGACGAGTCATAAAAACGGTGAGCGTGGGAGGAGCGGGGTTGTCACTGTGTGAGGGATACAGATGGTAAATGTGTATTATATTGATTCGTGTACCTGAAGCTAATTTTAAATATGTCTTAAAAAAAAATGTTAAAGAAAAATGTTTAAAAAAACCACCACCACCACCACCACCACCACCACCACCACCACCACCACCACCACCAGCAGCAGCAGCAGCAGCAGCAGCAGCAGCAGCAGCAGCAG
>NC_142501.1:0-22500 GCF_057876585.1 Rhinolophus sinicus | reverse complement strand
CGGCTCGGGACGGGAGCGGGCGGAGAGCCGCTCGACGCGGAGAAGCGGGAGGCGTCGGAGGCCGAGCCGCCCCGCCCCACACACCTCGCCGCGCGGCGTCAAGCGCCGCACGCGCCCACAGCAACGCGGCCTCAAAACCGCGCCGGGGATGCCGGGCCCGGGCCCGTGCGTGACCCTCCCCCGACTCGGTGGGGGGAGGCGCGGGCCGCGGTAGGCCGGGAGAGCACCGCTCGGGGGCCCCTCGCCACACGGAGCGGAGGGGCCCCCTTGGCTGGCCAAACTGACACGCGCAGATGAGGGGCGGCGGCTGGGGGATGCGGTACCCCAAGGCACCCTCTTCGGATCGCTAGAGAAGGCTTTCTCACCGAGGGGGGCATCGCCCCCGACCCGGGACACGCCCCGTCGGGCACGGGCCAGAGCGCTCGGACGCCGGCGCCTGGGGTTGGGGGTCTGCGGTACGGGTAAGAGGGAGACGGACGACGGCCTCCGCGAACGGAGGCCTCAGGCGGGAGCACAGCGCGCGCAACGACACGAGGGCGAAAGACGCCGTCGTCCACGAGTAGCGTGAGCGCGCCGCACACCCCTTCACAGACAGCCAGCGGCCGGAAATTCACCGGCCCCGGGCCGCCACGACCGCCCGCGCGGCACCTGCCCCCAGCAGCGTGGGGACGGGTGAGACGCGGCACGGCGCCCGTCCGAGTCGGGCCCCGAACGCCAGACGCGAGCAGGGGGCACACGACGAGGCACCCGCCGCCTCCCCGCGAGCGGGGAGAGGGAGAATGCCTCCTTCCCTCCTTCGACCTTACCGACTCGACCCCCGCACACACACTTGACCGGGATTGACCCGACGGGGCCGCCGGGAGCGGGAAGCGACGCCACCGACTCGGCCTCGGGCACCTGAGGGACGACCTGGAACGCTCCAGGGGCACCACCAGAGGGCCGGGCGAGGCGCGCAGGGCGCGACGGCGGGACGGCCCTCCCCGCCGCGGGGAGAGCCGCAACGCGAGACACGGCCGAGGCCGGGCGGAGAGTGTCCGCTGCGTCAGGAGACCCCTGGCCCCGCCGGCGCCGTGAGGCAGGAGGCGGGGGGGAACGGGGTCGGGCCGGAGTCCGCACCCCTGCCTTCCACACACCGCCATCGGGCGGGCGGGAGAGGCGAGGGGCCCGCAGGCAGAGCGAGAAGAGCGGTCCCATTCGCCATGAATGTCCGTCCCTCGTCTGGCGCGGCTTAGGCCCGGCCCGGGAGAGCGCGACGTCACCACATCGATCGGAAAACACAACGGGCAAAGAGGCCACGGGGGAAGGTAGCGCAGCGAGGACAACGATCAGAGGAGCCTGCTTCAGCCTCGCCGCACACCCCACTTCCCGCAGGGCTCGGCTGGCGGCGAGGGCCCCGCGAGGAGGCAGCGCCTGCCAGCGGCAGAACGGGGCACCTAGGCACCCGGACCGCGCCCGTGTGAATGCACGGCGAGGGGGGCGCGCGCGGCGAGACAACCCCGCAACGCCTGCCACCCCCCGCCACCCTCGGGTACCAGAGACCGGAGGGCTTCGTGTCGACCGCGGGTCCTCCGGGAACGCCTGGATTACGCGCGAGCCGGCGCGCAGGCCCAAGCGGGCGGCTCACGAACCAGAGACAGGAGGGCCCGGGCACCGGGCGGCGGGCAAGCGCCCCGCGGGGGGGCACCCCACGCGCTCGCGCCGAGGAGCCCGGCCCCCGTCGGGGACCGTTCGCCAGAGGACTGCGTGTCCACACCTCTCCGGTGGCACAAAATGTCGATCTCTGGCGTAAAAAATCACCGCGCCCGTCGGCGGCGCCTATCCACGGACCTCAGCGGCCTCCTCGGAACCGGTCTCGGGCCACCGGACCCCGGTCACCACCCCATCCCCGCTAGCGGGAGGAGCGGCTGGGCCACCTGGTCGACCCCCGAAGCAGGGGAGCCCCGAAGACAGGCGAGGAGGGCGAGGAGACGAGATACTCCCCACCGCAACGGTCGCAGGCGCGGGCAGGGGCCGCCACGAACCACCGCGCCTCCGAACTGGGACTCGGGGAGGGGGCGTGAGGGGAAACGTACCACCGAGGCGCCTCCGACGAACGGGCCTCCGACGGCCCACCCCCACCGGCCCGGCCGCCCGGTCTCTGGGGACGGGAAAACGGGGGAGGAAAAGTCGAGTCGGACCGACCGGGACCCGCGCGTGCCCCCCGTCCCGGTCCACCTCGCCCTCCACGTGCCTCCCCGCAGGGCCCGGCCCCGGTCCCCGCCGCCGGAACGGGACTCCGGAGAGTCGCGTCCGGCGACACCGTCCCCCGCGAGCACGCACGCGGGCCGGGGACTCCCTCCCCGGCCACACGCGCGGGCGGCGTACGGTCAACGTCTCCCGATCGGGACTTGGGTGAAAATTCCCGCGGAGGGGCGTCCGACGACAGGCCCGCGGGAAGGACCGCGGACGGGCCCGCGGGGCCCTGGCCGGGCCATCCCGCGCGGCCCCGGGTCGGCGGGCAGCCTCCGGAGCGGGACGCGGGGGAGAGAAAACAAAGTGCGATCGACACGGAAGGGCCGACGCCGGGCAGGCCCGGCCGCGGGCCGGGCGGGCGGGCCGGCGCGCGGGCGCGTCCCGCCCTCTCAGCGTTCCTCCGCGAGCGGAGGGGCACGGGCGAGCGCCGGTCGACGCGACCGGGCAGCCCGGGGGACGGGCGGCGGTCACTCCCTCAGAAACCTGCACCTCCAATCTCCGGCGAACGGGCGACGCGCCGTCTCCACGGCACCACCGGGACGATTCCGCCGGTGACGCCGGCCGCCCGCGACGCCTCCCCGGGCACAGCGGCCAGATCCCTCCCCTTGGCGCGGTCGCCGGAGCTCCGGAGGGAAGGGACGATATAAAAGCGGCCGCCAGGTGGCGCCCGACAACCGGAGCGAACGTCAGCGGGACGGATCCGGATCGCGAGCCGGCGAGGGCGCCCCGCCGCCGGCACGGTCGCCGGACCTCGTCCCGGCCCACCTCGGATGGCCTCTCCGGGCCCGGAGCGGGCCGGCTTCGGCCACCGAGCTCCCGGCCGCCACGACGCGACCCCGGCCGCTCAAGGGGGACCCGGGGCGGGCGGGGGAGGGGGGAATCTTGGGTTTGGTTTCGTTTTCTTCCTTTTGCGCGAGATCTTGATCGAAAGACAGCTCACGTGCGACGCCGTATTCGTCTCGGACACACGTGGTAGCCAGTCCACGGGGACCCACCTCCTGGAGTACCGTATTTTGCACTGTATAACCCCCCCCCCCCCCGGTAGACCGCGCACCCACGTCTTTGGCCCAATCTTTCGAGGGGGGGGGGAGGACGTTTCCTTTTAATCCCCTCCCCCCCCCCCCGTGTGTCTTTACGTTTCGGTACCCATCTTCTGCATCACAAGGGAATTCTAGCGTCCAGTCTTTGACGCGTTCCAGTATGAGAAATTTTACGTAACGAGTAATTACAGAACGCAAGAACAGGTGCGAGGTTCGAGACGTTTCACGTACCGGTCACACCCTCAAGGCCTTTTACGCACCCTTGAAGGCCAAGAACTCTTGGCCGCTGCCAGTTCCTCCCGAGTTCCACAAAACCGATGATCCCACGCCAGGGTATTGACTTATCGGTCATGCGGATATCGTGATCGACGTCTAGGATCACGCTTTTAACTCAGAAGCGTCAATAAAAGAATGAAAAAATACTCAACCACGTACGGAATCGGCCCGAGCCGCGTAGAACGCGCATCCTCATCTTCCCCTCAGACACTCGGGCCAAACGGTGCGCATTATACACGGCGATTTACGGCATCTGTTTCCTATCTGGAACTTCGGACCTCTCCCTCTTCTCTATGTCTCCCCCGCCCCCTTTTAATGTCTCAATGACAGTCCACGGTCAATACCATTCCATATCAGCTTCAGGTGTACCGCACAGCGGTTAGACATCTAGACAGTGCAGGAAGCGATCCCCCGGACCGGTACCCACCCGGCACCACGTACACGGTCACGACCACATCCTCGGTCGTGTTCCCTCTGCTCGACACGCCCGTGGCTATTTCTTTATCCCTTCCCCTTCGGCACCCTGCCCCCAACGCCGTCCCCGCACCATCGCCCCGACCACACGATCCGGTCCCCGTGTGACACCGTCCACGGTGATCGCCATAGGGTCGACTACATTCCTTACGCCGTACCTCACAGCCCCGTGACTACCGTGCCACGACCAATCTGTACTCATTCACCCCTTCCCCTTTTCACTCCCCCCAACGCCCCCCCCTTCCCGGATCTGTTTGACCGGGAATCGGGGGGTGGGGTGGGGGGTGGAATACGTCGTCGTCGTCGTCATCATCACCGTAAGTAATAATAAATCCCCCCACCCCGGCCGGGCGTCGGCAGGAACGGGAAACAGACCGCCCCCGCGCCACTCCGGGGCCGAGGCCCGGCGCCTCGGACGTGAGTGAAACCACGCCCGGGGCGCTCAGGCCTCCCGGCGCTCCCCCGAGCGGCTCCCGGGCTCCCGGGAAGACTCAGAAGAATCTGGGGGGCCGTCGACCGCAACACGGCAACCGGGCACGTATTCAGAGGACGACCGCGACCGCGGGAGCATCGTCTCCTTTTTCTTCCCCCTTTTCATTCCATCTTTTTCCAGCGGAGGGAGGGGAGGGTCTCTCCCAGACAGAAGAAGCCCACGAGCCAGACAGGTGACGTCTACACACACGCACGGTCCCCAGTGCTCGCGTCTGGCGGGGTAGTGCAGGATTGTGAAATGACGGTGCCGGCCGAAACCGATACCGAAGACAGGCCACGTTCCAATCGTCCCCGTGACGGGGGAGGGGGAGGGGAGGAGGGGGCGGGGGCGGGGCGGGGGGGGGGCGGAGAGCCGCTCGCAACATTCAAACTGTGGGGGTCAAAACGTTACACACGCCTACACGGACCGTCACGATCTTTGGCGAGTCAGGACAATTCACCTTTCAACATTCTGACCCCCCCCCCCCCCCCCGTTTTCGGGATCGGTCACTTCTCCCCGAGCTCCTACGAGGGGGACGTTTCCACCACCGGCACTTCCCCGTGACGTTTCATCTCTCTCTCTCTCTCTCTCTCTCTCTCTCTCTCTCTCTCTCTCTCTCTCTCTCTCTCCCCCCTCTCTCTCTCTCTCTCCCTCCCTCCCTCCCTCCCTCCCTCCCTCCCTTCCTCCCCCTCCCCTCAACGACCCTGCACCCCAGTCGATCGGGTCGCAGTTTCAGCGGTCAGTCACAAGGTGGCAGTGTTGTCGCGCCCGTGCTCGGGAGTCTTCTAAGCCCGTGCCGGTTCGCTTCAAGACACAACCCCTTTCTAGTCTCCGTCTCCGGTCACCTCTTCAAAAGAAATACTCTCATTTGAGGATCCGTTTGGGCGCAGAGAGGAGTAGGAGACAACGCCGAACACACTAGAGTGTCTGTGTGACTGCACGTGTGTTTTTATCACGGTGGTAAAAACAGACAATTGATCGTTTTCACAGTTTATGAGCATGCAGTTCACTGACGTGAAATCTGATCCCCTCCTCGTGGACAAAAAAGGAGGCACATCCTAAACCTGACTGGTCTGGAAGGGGCCAGCCCTGCAGGCGGCAGGGTATCGACACCAAAAGTAAACACATAGAAATTACTGCCGTGTTTCTCCAGAATGAGATCTAGCCATACCATCAGCTCTCGTGCGTCTTTTGGGGCAAAAATTAATATAAGACCCTGTCTTTTTAATAGAATAGAACGTCATACCGGATTTTCTGTGAGACTGGGTCTTACGTTCATCTTGACTGCAAAATACTCATTCGAGCTGATGGTCCAGCTAGGTCTTATTTCGGGGAAGCGTGGTAACTGAAAGTGGGTCGTAGGCAGCGGTCACATCTCTGGCCCGTACTTTTTCGGACAAAGGTCAATGTTTACCTGCAGGGAGACCCTCTGTCGTCTCTTGGCATTGAAGATGACAGACCCTCGGAATTTCAGAGTCATTCCTCTCTCTGTACCCCTCGGGGCAAGACCTGCCGCACCGGAGCCCGAGACCACAGAAATCCTCACCCTCCTCTCGCGGGCCGAATACCGTCTCCGTGCTGTAAACATTCATGATTCACTATCTCGCGTCCACCGGTGTAAAAGAAAGAAGTATGTGTCCTCCATTTTACTTTTATCCGATCCCACAGATCTCTCCACTCTTCTCTCTCCAACCCCATTCGACTACCACCGAGGGAACTCACGTGATCCTCCTTACGTCTCTTCCTCTGATTCCGATGTACAAGGTGTGATCGGACGATACGGTGAATGGGTAAATATAAGGAAATTAGGACACCGAAAGATTCATCGCCATCATCTCCCCTCAAAATACTCCCACTCGCCTCAAACACACTTATCCCATTGTCATCGCCACTCTCTATGAGGCAGTTCTGGAAGTCCTCTCTCACGGGTGCCTTTAGTGGCCGTGTTGTGGCTGCCTCGATATCCTGAATCGTTTTGACTTCGGGGGAAAGCCAGAACTCGTACGGTCCCAGAGCCGGCGAATAAGGCGGAGGAGGACACACCGTCGTGTGTTCCTGCGACGGGAATCGCCGTAGGCCAGAAGCGATGTGTGACGCGGGGCGTTGTCACGACGGAGGACGATTCACGGCCTGCTGTAAAACACGCCTTCAGTCAACCGTAGCTCACACACGACTGACCGCACAGAGCGAGTGGAAACTCGTCACGCACCGTTACTACCACCTCTCCCCAACAATCAGACCCGAGCGGTAAATAAGCCCCGGCATGATTTTTCATGAGACGGCCCCCGAAAATGAGCCCCGAAGCATATTTTGCAGGAAAAAATCCACACGAGACCCGGTCTTATTTTTGGAGAAACACGGTAAGGTTCGATGTGCCGCTTCCTACGTCGAAGATACCTGCCTTTGTCTTGAAGGGCACGACGCAACAGCGTTCACCGTACTTTGTGATCACAACGGAGAAGCTCCGTGTCGCTCATCGCTTCTGCTATGGCGATCTCTGTCGGATAAAAATATTATGGCGTGTCCTTAGCCACCTTACTCACCGGATCTGGCACCGTGTGACGTTTGCCCCTTCCCCCGAGTCAAAATGACCGTGAAAAGGCAGCATTTTTAAGTGATGCGGGACATCGAGGCGGCCACGACGGCACACGGCTGTGTGAAAGAAAACCAGACATCGATGTGTGTGAGTCATCCACGGTATGTCTAACTTCCGTGAGAAAAGTAAATTCTCACGGCCTGCGAGTACTCAAACAACCCGAACGGGGGAGAAAATAAACACACATCGCGTGGGATTCTGTGTCAGTACCACGTTTGCTACCGGTTTTAGCGAGACGGTTTTACATTCTACGTTTACGGAGGGAAGGGGACACAGCCAACGACTCTCTGCAGGTTGACGGCACTCGGGGTGCTCGGGAGAACTGCACAAGGTCCCTCCTATTTAGGAGTTAAACGGCCCGTCGGGGACCCCTCTTTCTAACCTTTTAGAAATACTTGGCCCCCCGGGTCCGAGGGGTGGGGCTGGGGGGAGGGGCCGGTCCCCGTATCTCCTGAGTGCCTGCCGAAACTCTCCTAAGTTAATAATGGAGAGAAAAGAGAATTTAGGTCAGAATCTAAACTCACAGGCAGCCGTTAGAGGCAGGGCTTACGGGTCTCCTGACAAAACTTTTCCAGAGTCCTTTCTAAAGGACGATCGACTCGTGTGACTTTTCCTCTGTGGTACGGGCCATTGGCAAGAAACGGGCCGAGTACGAGCCCAGATCTAGGGGCTCCGTTCGTCTTCACAACCAAACAGGTTTTAGAGGCAATAAGTCCAGAGCGAACAGCTGAGAAAGGGTAAGCGGCCCTTGTATTCATCGGGAAATCAGCAGGCTTCCCTGCCGCATCGCAGGTCACCTGTGGTTCTTCCCCTGTGATGATGACGGTCTTCTTGAGAGCTGTGGGAAAACTCGGGCCCCGTTACTCGATGACAGCCATTTGCAGGGAAGGAGTTGGTCCCCCCGCTCCCTTTGGAGTAGGGGACAATCTCTCTTCTGCCTGCCCTTGTAGTCTGCACAGGGAGCACAGCTATTTTGGAAGATTAGCGTACTCCTCACTCCGGTGAATCTGGGCTTCTATATCCAAAGCGGGCTCCTTTGCCTGGCGTGCCTCTTTTGGGGATGCCGGGGTAGCCCTGAGGTCGTCTCGGCCTTAGCCCGTGTATAACTGCAGCCAAAAAGTCTGGCCTGTCTCTGGCCTCGTCTCCGGCCTTTCTGCTCCTTTTTTCCCTCCTTTTCCCTGTCTCACTTGTGAAAGACATGGTAACAAATTTCCCGGCCTTCCTTAGCATAGAAGCCTTCTCGTCAGGGATGCGACAGGAAGTCGATGACTCCAACGCTCTGTGAGGTCAAGGAAAATATCGGGCTAAACTTAATGAATTTACTTTAAACTTATCTCGGTTTTTAGTGAAAATAGTAAAATTCTTCTTTACACGGGTTCATATCTGACCTGAGAAGGGTACAGGAACTCCAGCAGTACCAAAATACAGAGGTTTATGTAATTATTATATGTAAGTATGTAAACGTTACACTCAGTTCTTACTAGTGTGGAGATTTGGTTTTCTCTAGTAACCGAGGACCCCATGATGAGGATGGTATAAAATAGAGAATATTCTGATGGCACCTAAAGCCTTTGCTTTCCAGGCAGAGTTTCTCTCTCTCTCTCTCTCTCTCTCTCTCTCTCTCTCTCTCTCTCTCTCTCTCTCTCTGTAATTTCAGTAACAAATAACACGTTTCCTCCAAAATAAGACCTATTCCGAAAATAAGCCCCAGGTAAGATCTCAGCCAGACGGAAGCGTTTAGTACGTCCTGACGATGTTCCCGAAGAAGATGACACGACCGTAGCTGAACAAATGTAGACTACTGCTGTACATGGAAAAATAAGACATCCCTTGAAAACAAGTCCCAATGGAGCAAAAATTGACCTAAGACCCAGTCTTCTTTTGGGGGAAACACGGTAGTTCCAAAAACTTTGTCCTACGTCGCAGAGAGAGAACAGTCGACTCTAATGTTGCACTCCCTTTCTTCTGATACTAAAATTTATGTACTGAATTGCAGTTAGCTGAACTACATGTGATCTGTTTTCAAGATTTTTCTTCTGAAACCTTTTATAACTTTTCCAGTCCCTCTCAGTGTGTCTTCTTACCAAATGTAGGACAAACTAGTCTGTCCCCCCCCCCCCCCGATTTCTTTAAAAATGTATTTTTATCTCTTATACCTCCTTTGAGAACATATTACTTTATGTAACTTTAAAAATATTAATTAGAATCTGTAACCTGTAGAACCCGAGTTTTTACTGATAACTAATAAATAAACGATTAGCATTTCTACTGGAATATCTAGGAACGTACTTTGTAACTCAGAAGTGTAGGCTCTGCTGGAAATATATTTACAAGTGTTTTGCCATCATATTTTTAATAAAGTACAAAACACATTTATTAACATACCTTAATTTAGGTTTTAGCTTTCCCATAATAAGGAGATAAAAGTAGATGAACGCAGACTTATCTTATAATTAATATTTTAGTATTTTGTTAGTTTGAAATATCTGCATATTTAATACTTTTTATCATGTAACTTACCTTAGTTCAACTCTAAGGCTTCCAGTTACCAAAAGAATTCAGGAAAGCACGTTTAAGCATGCACTCTGTCTCACACACACACACACACACACACACAAGGTAGGCTGATCAAGTTCACGAACTCATCCTAGAAAAAGTGCTACATACCTCATTGCTGAATATCATTATGGTCACCTTTGAAGTACTCCCGTTGGGAAGCTATGCACTAATGCCAGCACCTAGTCCACTCTTCAAAGCAATTTTGGAACTCTTTTTCTGGAATAGTCATCAGAGCTGTCATCGTTATTACTCTTGATGTCCTGAATGTCATCAAAATGTCTTCCTTTCAATATTTCCTTTATCTTTGGCTAAAGAAAGAAGTCGTTGGGGAACCAGATCAGGTGAGTAGGGAGGGAGTTCCGATACAGTTATTTGTTTACTGGCCGAAAACTCCCTCACAGACATTGCCCTGTGAGCTGGTGCTCTGTCGTGAGGCAAGAGTCACGAACTGTTGGTGACAAGTTTCAGGTCATGTCACTTTTTCATGCAGGCTTTTCAGCACTTCCAAATAGTAAACTCGGTGAACGGTTTGTCAAGTTGGTACAAATTCATAATGAACAATCCCTCTGACATCAAAAAAAAGGTCAGCAACATCGTTGCGACAGCTTCACACACTTTATTGTCCTGCTTTGTGCGTGCGTGCGTGCGTGCGTGCGTGCGTGCGTGCTTAATCATTATTACTAAAAAATTTCATTAACAACCTTTTATTTTGCTTGTGTTTCTTCATTATTTTTAACAACTCCAGGAGATTTTAGAGTCTATTATTACCTAAGTCAATTTTTGTAAACCGTGGTATAACAAAACATATTATATTTAACGATAGTGGTAGCGACTTCAAAAGACATGTCTATTTAACCAAAAGTTGATCTAGCCTCGGTTTCAACTATTTTCTTAGATCATGTGATCCGGAAAAGTACTTGGGTCAGTTTTTGTTCTTTATTTTTAATTTATATAAGCGCTTAATCTTTTTTCTTTAAGCCAACCAAATATTACAATCTTCTAATACCAGCCGGAGGCCAGAACGTTATGTTGTACATAAAACATAGAAAAACATAGATATCAGAGATCATATACATAAACAGTATTAATAATGACTATAGAGAGAAGACTTAAGATTTTTTATTTGCCCATGACAGTTTGAAGGAAGCTGGAAAACGCAAGGAGTGTTCGGCTTGTGAGATTAGCCACTAGATTTCAAAAGTGCCCTTTTTCTTTCTTTCTTTCTTTCTTTCTTTCTTTCTTTCTTTCTTTCTTTCTTTTTTTTTTTTTTTTTTTTTTTTTTTCCGGGTAACTCAGCCTCAGGCAGTAGCGGCGGTGTTTGTATTTCTTGCTCTCCGTAAGACCCTGAAAGTTACCGACAGAAAAATCTTTAAAAAGTTTTATTTTCAAACACAGAGTTGGTGTCTAGTTATAAGTGGACTAGGAGATGGGTGAATTCCCCTTTTCTATGAACCATCGGTGTAGATATTTTTTATTTTTCATTATAGGCTGACCGACCGATTGCCTGATACATGGCCCAGAGGGCTCTGAGGAGAGCGTGCAGACATAGAGCCCCCTATCGGTTTGGTGTTTAAGGTATAAACAGAAAAGTGAAGGGGAGGAAGAAAAAAAAAAGGGGGGGGGGAGGGGAACGGACAGACCGGAGGTGAACAAAACGGAACAAAGAAGTCACCAACAAACCGGAACCAAAAGCAGACGAGAACTCACAGAACCAAATCCTCCTGAAACGGGGATCTGGGGGTCAAAACCCGGTCTCTGAACAACCCAGCACCAAAAATTGGCCTCGGAGTTACCCGAATTGGCACGAAGCACAGAAGGCTTACGCGTAAGCCCCCAAACCCAGTGACAGCGAGAGGCTCCGACGGCAGAGATAAGGGAATTCCAGTGCACTTCCTCGGTTTGACAGATTCCACGATTCACCGACACACGGTTTCCAAGTCCCGTCAGTTGCTTTTATTCCTCACCGACTGAGGCAGTCATAGGCAGCCTGCCAGGGAGGGGGAGAGCCGGGAGGGTCCCTGGGACGAAGGAGATCTCGGCAGTTACTGGGACGTCTCTGTAATCCCCTCCCTGGGCTTGGCCAGCCATAAGCATCAGGGATCACTGATGCATTCCGGCACTCTACCTCCGCTACCCCACACGGAGGCAAGGAGCAAGGGAGTGAGACTCTCCAACTCAGATCAGTCCAGTTCGATCCACGTCCCCGCCGTGGTCTCCAGAGTTCGTTACCAGACTCGGGGATGGTGGTGCTCGTTGCCCGGGCCCCAAAAACTTGAGTGACGAGGAGGGTCAGTGAGGAGAAGAGTGTATTTTATTCTAGGTGCCGGCAGCCAGGGAAGATGGCAGACTGACGTCCGTGGGGGGAAAAAAAGGCATCTTCCCTGAACTGAGAATAATCGAGAGGCTTCGCAGGCAGGCAGGCAGGCAGGCAGGCAGGCAGGCAGGCAGGCAGGCAGGCAGGCGGGGGGAAAGAACCGAGAAAGATGACAGCTGGTCATCGCAAGTTTCAGGGCTGACGGTTGACAAATCACCTCCTGCGGTCCGGTCTGCTTCATAAGGTTATCTCGAACTCGGCGGCCACGGCTGGAGTGTGTCATACGTCATCAGGAAAAGCTGCAAGGGTGTTGCAGCCATGGATCCCGGTCTCTGGGCGCCTGAGAATTCAGCGGGTTTTTTTCTTTTTCTTTTTCTTTTTTTCCAGATTAGTGCTCTTCTGATCAATCAGATCCACAAGGTATGTATAGTCTCAAGGAAGGGAAACGAGCAGAATCATGAAATCGAGCAGTAAAGGGGAAAAACAAAGAGAAGACAGATGAATAGCAAGCTATGAGGTGACCGAACTAAGTCTGACTCATTAATTTCCCGACTTTCACCCTCACGGCATGTGTATAGTCTATCACGTGCTCTGCACCCGATGGCTAGTTTCCATCCCTCGACCTAAAGTCGACCCCTTTACGTATTCGGCTCTCTCCCCATCCCAGTACCCTCTGTCACCACCATTCTGTGGTCTGTATCGATGAACGTGTGTTTTGTTCATTTTGCCACCTCGGTTTTTGCTTTCTCTCCTAATCCCAGATGGGAGTGAGAGCAGATCATGTCTGTCCTTTTCAACCTTCCAACTTGACTTAGCTTGGTGGTCTAGGGACGGGACGAAAGGGCCAGTTGCACGTAATCATTCTCCGAGGTTTACAGCACAGCTCCTAAGTCGCAGAGGCTGGAGATCCCGGCTAAAACGTATTTAGAAATAAATGAATACTATACTGAACCAATCGGGAAAGGAACGATTTTGAAAGAAACCGCGTGAGAGGAAACTGACCTTGACAACACCGACTGGACGTTTATGACGGGACACTCCAATGCAACTCTGGGCCTTTTCCGGTAGAGATGCTGGCAAGAATAAGTCAGTCACTCCTATTAAAATAACTATGGATTATAGTTTGCCTCTGCGTAATATTTGACACTATCCTTTAAGGCCTAACGGGCTAGCTGGAATTAGCCCATCACACAAGATTACATAATGGGGGGGGGGGGGCGGGCTGGTTCATGCCACGCATGAGCCCCTGTAATTCTCCTAACCTTCCGGTAAAGAAACCCAATGGGAAAGGATGGAGATTTGCACAGGATATCGGAGCTATAAACAAAGAGATCCTGTAGTTCCAAACCCACATACCCCATTATCAGATATTCCCGCGTGTACTGCCGAGATATTTTCCGGTGATAGATAGACGCGGTGCCTTTTTTCAGCATTCCTGTAAAACACAGGACAGGAAATACCTCTTTGCCTTTCTACCTGGGAAGATCAGAGTTTACGTGGACAGTCGTGCCCCGGGGTAGACAGAGAGTCCCACCTGCTTCTCTCAGATGCTAAACGCCGATTTGAACGAATGCAAAATGTCCCAGAAATGATACTCTCAGCCAATATACGGATAACTTACTCTTACGCTCTAGGACACATTGGACCCCCTACCATAAGAGGACGCGATTTACCGATCGCAATAGCTAGCCATTAAGGGACACAGGGTGTCAAAGGACAAGCTTCGATTTTGTTTACCCAAAGGAAAATACCTTGCCATCTAATATCTAAAGATGGGCTACGAATTAACCCTAAATAATAATCTTTCCTCTTCTAAAAGCAAACAGACAAAAAACAGCCGAGAGGATTCCCCGGGTCTGACTGGATACTATCACGACGGGGTTCCGAATTTTTCATTCATGGCCCAGCCTCTGTTTGTCTCCTTAAAATGAGATCGGCCCGATCCCATTCAACGGAACCCTGAAGGGAAACGAGCCGAGCCGAAGACACTCTAGAGGAAGTATTATCTAAAGCTCCCACCCTGGGACACCTTCGCTATAAACTCTCTTCCTAGTCGTGCATGAAAACACAGGAAATTCGGATAAAGGAGTTTATCCGAAGGCCACCCTCTCCACGGTACAGATGTGTGTGAGTCACGATCTGTACGGTTGTCTCACTAGGTGGAGACATCCCCTTGCAGGAGAGCAACAGCCTCGATGGTGGGTAAGTCACGACTGGAAAGAAATGATCCCGAACTAGGGGCATTCCCTGTGAGTTACATAGTCTCTGAGGCAAAGGATGCACTCGATCGGGAACATCCGGCCTACCCTGCAGCATTTTCGTCGTGGCTTATCACCCCGGTCCTCTGGATTTGTAGAACGTACAAACGGTACAGTTAAAACTCCACTGGGTAAATTTTGAGAAGCTTTTCGTCTCCCTTGGCTGAAAACTCTCCTTACGGTGTTTCTCAACCTGAGAGCTACTCCTTTTGGTAAACGTAGACTTTCTCCTCAGTAGTCAGCGTTCACCCCGTGTGACCGGACGTGTGAAACAATCTTACCGAAAGGAGACATTTTGCGTTATTATCAAGGACTTATCAAGCAGCTTAAATAAACCGATAAGTCTGCAACCGATTCGCTTCAGCGTGCTCCCGGGACACGAAGACTTCCAAGACCACGACTCACAGCCGGGAGACGTCGTCCACCACTGGATATGACATCAGCTAAAGACCCTCCAACCTCGTTGACAGGGACTTATTCGTTATCACTAATCGATCCAGGTGCAGTGAACTTAAAGGCGTTAACTCAAGGATTCACATCGCTCATGAAAAAGAGTTGCCCACCTGTGGCTGGACATCTGCTCCTGTCTGACACTCGCCTCCACCGACGGCCAACCTCAAAGGCTCCCGGAGGACGAAAAGCTGCTGACGTCAGGGGTAGACAGCTATCCCGAGACCTCAAGAAGGCCTGTAGACCTACGAATTGACGTGGGACTTAAAATAACCATTCGTTTGATTGTCTTTACCTGCCCGCTAATATTATCAGTCACAATGATAGTTATACTTGTTCTTTAGGCTTTTCTCAAACCCTGTACTCATATACCCCAACTGTTAATCATTGAAGGTGCACAGAATAACTTTGGTATTTTCTTTCTTTTCCGGTAAAATATTTGTTTTTCTTTTTTTCTCTTCTTTTTTTTTAAATTTTATTTATTTATTTATTTATTTATTTATTTATTTATTTATTTATTTATTTTTATTTTTTTACATTGGGGAAGGGGGACAGGACTTTATTGGGGAACAGGGTGAATTGCCGGGGCTTTTTCCCAGTCAAGTTGTTGTCCTTCCGATCGTAGTCGTGGAAGGCGCAGCTCACCTCCAGGTCCGGTTGCTGCTGTCAGTTGCAGGGGGCGCAGCCCAGCATCCCTTGCGGGAATCCAACCGGCCACCTCGTGGTCGAGAGCCCACCGGCCCATGCGGGAATCGAACCGGCAGCCTTCGGCATCAGGAGCACGGAGTTCCAACGGCCTGAGCCACCGGGCCGGCTCTGTATTTTCGATAATACTATTTACGCTTTCTCTTTGGAAGCTTAGAAGGCATGCCAGCATAGAAGGAAGAAAAGGCGTGTGTATGTGGTTTTGAGAGAAGTTAAAAGGGAGTCGTTTGTTCTGATACTGTTGATCATTTCTGAATGCGAAAAAGGACACAAACTGAGAAAGACAAGTGAAGTCGTAGAAGGTTAGTAGAAAAGAAATACCGATAAAGGAATTTTACGTATAAATGCTAGAACACAATGACGCTTACCCCTCACCTCGACAAAGACTACTGACTATATTAATTCAGAGAAGCTTAAGCGGCTATTAAAATAATGGCCCTCTGTAACGGGGCTGCCGAGTGAGACACAGGAAATTGACTCATGAAACTCTTACCGTCCTCCTGGCCTCTAGACATTTTTAGATGGTGATTGTGATTCATACCATTGTGTTCTTAACAGCCTCGGCCCCAAATAAAAATTAAACTCAGTTCCCGATTGCACAACTAGCAGGAATTAGATGCTTCCCATGGGAAGTAGATGGGATATTCAGATCACAAGAACAACACCACCGGTGCACGGGAACCCATCTCACGGTCAGATTGTGAGAACTACAGCGATACATACACGGTGTGCCCTCAAACTATAAGTAAACGTTACACTGGCTGCAAAATACAGAAAACCGAGACAGACGGCAACGTTTGAATCACGATAGCTTATAGGTTAGAAACGATTCAGTGTGTTTTTTACTCAGTGAAGGCTCATGAGACCTACCTGCCTTCCGCTTACTCACCTTTCCTTTGGGGAAAACAACAACAACAACAACAACAACAAAAATTGGCCTGGACTGCCATCCAAGGTTACGGTCCGGCCCCATCCGCAATGGTCCACCATTACAGCAAGACAAAGGGAAACACTAAGAATTCCTAGGAGTGAGCCTTCCTAGTCCCGGGAGACCACATCATCGGTGCATCCTTCGGATCGACTTACGGCCCAAAGGGGGAAATGCGGACAAAGAAGGGGGCCACTTACTAAACCTGTCAAGCTCAGGAGAGGCCGGCGTGGCAGGCCCCACAAACTTAGAGACCGAACGTAACCGCACAGGAGGGTCTGAACATAAAAATTCCCGAATGAAAGCAAGTCACGGTGGGCAGTCACATCCTAGGCCTGTAGCTTCCTTGACAGACAAAGGTCACCCTTTGCCTTCAGTGAGCCCGTCTGTTATCTTTTGGCATCTAAGATAACATACCCTCGGAATGTCTGAGCGATCCTGTTTTCCAGACACCTCAGGGCACAGCCCACTGCACCGGTGCCCAAGACAACAGAACCCCCTCATCTTCGTCTTGTTCCCTGGATACCATCCTTACGTGCTGTAAACGTGAATTATTATCTACCCCGTTACCCACCCGTGCAAAAGAAGTAAGCGTCCCTCCGTTTTACTTCTTAATCCAGTCCCAGAGGTGTCCCCACTTGCTTTCTCCTGCCCCCTGACTCTGCCACCAACGGCTTTCGTGTACCAGGCCTTCTGCCTCCTCCGTGTATCCCAATTATATAAAATAAGCTGCAAAACTGCCCTTTTCTGGAGTATTTTCTCCAGCCCTTGAGACCGCTTCCTGGCAATGGTTGTCTGTCAGTGTGACTCAGATACACTCATTAACATTCTCCAAGGAGTCTGGAGGTTTGGATGTTTCTTAGGTGGACACCTAGGAACGCCAAACACCTCTCAAGAATGAGAGGTGGGATGTGAAGATCTGCAGCCTGGAGCAAAGCCTCCCGGTCCCGGGGATCACAGTCAAACACCAAAGGGAAGAGTAGGAGGCTGCGGAACAGGAAAGAGGTGAGGTGAGGCTCGGCTCGGGGCTGCTGTCAGGGAGCCCACGGGGTCTGTCACGCACACATCTGCTGGCTCTCCCTGGTTTCACGGGTGCTAGTCTGCGGCACCACAGAGGACAAAGGCATGTGGCCTCCGGTCACCAGACACGGTGCAAAGACCCGGTCAGAAGGAGCACGCGTGCTCCGGGGGCCACCTCCCACTCCTTGCGCAGGGCATGCTTGGGTGACAAGCCTCCATGCTGAGGCGGGGACAGAAAGCACACTCGGGCATACCCGCACAGGTGGCTCAGATCTTTAAAGAGAACGGCATCGTCACCCTTTCGTCTCTCCTTCTCACGTGAGTCAGCTGTCCAACGGGATGGACACGTGGGACCAGGACTGCCGTTGTCCAGATGCCCGGAGGCCACATTTTACCATCCTTCAGGAGAACGGTCGCGCCTTTGGCGAGCTCCCAAATTTCACATACGTCTACGGATTTCTGCACACACAGGGAGCCAGATGTGTTCTGTCTGCCTGCGGTGGGGAAGCACAATCACAACATCAGAGTTTCCAGTTCTGGCCATCTGGGGCTGCACCCTGACCCCACACTCATCCCCCCCCCCCCCCCCCCCGCCCCAGCCAGCAAAATGCTGTCCAAGCTCTCAGGAACGCAGACGCAAGGGGTGCTGCGAAGGGAAAGACAGCAACCAACCGGTGGGAAAGGTCATCCTGCCCCCTCTCTCTTCCCAGGCAGGTGGGTGTCCCAACGAGCTGTGGAAGGCCGGTCACCACACGGGGTCACTTAGACAGCCCTGTTTACCCAATCCATTCTGGCCAGTCCCCGCTGCTGCCCCTCCCGCTGTATTATCGGACGTGCCCACCTTGACTGAGACTTCCCAGCAGCCCCATTCTCCCCCACACCGTCTCCACCAGGGCTGCTCACACTTGCTTATCCCCTGTGACCTTACGAAGTCCCAGGGGGCTGGGAAGTAAATTCTGCCCCTCCCTCACCCTTGTCACCTCCACACACCACCCATCCTCTCCTAGGCAGAATCTCTCCCGGATTCCCGCTTGAGGAGGTGGAGGACTTTGCCTCCACGTGGACCATCGGCCCCACTCCCAACCTTTAACTTTATGACCTTCCACTCTGCGATGGTCTCCCCCACTCGCCCCCGCTACCGCCACCTGACATCTGCCCAGGCGGCTTTGACATCCGGGGCCCCACGCTCTGCCCACCGACCCCGAACATCCCCTCACTCATAGACCACACACACTCCCCACCAGCCCCACCTTCCCACCTCACCCCTCCCACCTGCCTGAATCCCTCAGGCTGCGAATGACTGTCATAGAGCGTCTGTTTGTGTCCCCCAAATCAATACTTCGAAGGGGGGGGGGGAGATCCTCAGGATGGGATCGGTGCCCTCAGACAAGGAAGAAACCAGAACTGTCTCCCTACTGTAGCAGAACCCGGGGAGAAGGTGGCCATGTGCCAGCCAGGAAGAGGACCCTCCCCAGGAACCCACCATGCTGGCACCCCGATCTGTGAGAAATAAGTGTCCCTTGTGTGAGCCCTGGGGCCTGTGCTGTCTGTGATGGTGCGTGAGAGCGAGGCAGAGGGCTCCCCTTGCCGACGCCCTCCCCTCTGAGCCCCGACGTCCCTCCACGGGCCTCTCAGCCCCACACCCTTTACACTCAGTACCCGGGATGCCCTGGCTGCCGGGGCACATAGACCAGGCCTTCTCTTTCTAGTGGAGTGCGTGCAGATACCTCCACGCCGCCCCCCCCCACCCCCCAGGTCTGGAGGAGAAGCACAGAGCTGCTACCGCAGGGACACCTCCCACCGCACTGGGGAAGCACCACAATGGCCTTGGAAAGTCTCCCCCAATCCCACATTCCAGGCCGGGGGACCTTGCCTGGCCTTATCACCCTGGGTCTCAGGGGTCTGTCCCCTCCCACCTATGTTTTTGGAGGCAAAGGGGCTGCTGGGGGGACCATGTGGTTAGGGACTTCCTAGCATGTCTCTCTGGCCATGAACCCAGGAACCCTTTACCTCTCTCTCTCTCTCTCTCTCTCTCTCTCTCTCTCTCTCTCTCTCTCTCTCTCTCTCTCTCCTCTATCTCTGGGCCTGGACCTCATGGGCACAGTTACACCTGAACACAGCCTTATGTCTGTCTTTCTGCAGAATTAATGTATGTGATTGGGACCCTGCGACCTGGGTTGGCGCCGAGGCGGAACTGTGAGCTCTGAGCCAGGAAGCCCTTCTTCTTGCCCATGGCCACCCCGCCCCACCCAGGAGGACTCCCTCTTTTCACCTCAGCTTCTGGGGAAACTCTGCATGGCTGGGAGTTGTGGGGAGGCCTCGAAGCTTCATTACTCAATGCGCATGAATTCAAGGCTCTGTTGTTTAGGAATTTTCTGCAGGAGGACATATCTCACTGCTTAGGGAAAACTTCCCCATATCCGCTTATTGCCCAGTACCCCAAGGACTGCAGCAACTTCTCCCATCATCAATCCTTTGAATTTTAGGCATAGGAGGTGATGGGCTTTGGGGCTATGGGGACTGTTGCTGTGTCATTTTCAGAGTTGCCCACACCCTGTCCCCCTTTCCCCTCCTGGACTAGTCATGCCTTGGGACATTTGAGGTAGTCCTAGGATGTGTTGCAACCACAGGGCTCATCCACTCACCTGGCAAATGCGAGGGACACCATCAGCTAGCCCGCATTGTGACAACAACACAGATGCCACCAGTTTCTCCTTCTCTGTGCCCAGACATGGAGGGCACATACTCAGGTGATCAGGGCCCAAGGAGGCACAGGGCTTGGTGGTGGGCGCCATGTATTGGAGCTTCCTTCACTTGCAGCCTCCTGGGGGATGGTGAGGGGACTGTCCTTCCAGCTCACCCCTGCACCCCATCCCACTAACTCTTTCTGCTGCAAAACCACACTCCCAGAACCACCACAGTTGCAGGCCTGTGCCCATGGCTGCCCCCACAGAACCTCCCAATCAGACAGTGGTCCTGTTATTCCAGAATATGTCCTGCCCATTCTGCCTCCCCTCTCCCCACCTGGCATCTCCATGCCACCTCAGGCCACACCTGTCTGCGGCCCTCTGCCCTGCACCCTAACCCCCAAGGCTCTGTATCAGTGGGCCCATGTTTGTCAGTTGAGTTCCGCGGTCTGGCTTTTCCCTGAAAGAGGCCAATAGCTTCTCAAGGAAAGGCCCAGGGGGCAGCCCACTGGGAACACAGAGCCCATGTCAGACCCTCCAGCCACCTCTGAGCTCCCCACAGCTTAGTGTTGTGCACTTGAATGTCATTGTGGAATGTTCTGCCTGTGGCACTGCCCTGCATTCCTGGCCCAGGGACTGTGCATGATGCTGACTTTGTCCAGGGGAGGTTGTGGGGCTCCCTCGGGAGCTGCACCTGTGGCTGGGACCCCACAGGCAGCACCAGCACCACCACCAGGAGCCTCAAGTGAGGCTGCCGCCCCAGCCCCTTCCTTACCCTCCTTCCTCAGGTGCCTGAAACAGCCTTTCCATATCCCTGTCTCCCTGTCCCCGCCATGGGCATCCAGCCAATCTGAGCCTCCAGCTGGCCTGGGTGGGCCCACAGGGAGGGAGGGATGCTTTGGGTTCTTCCCTCCCCAGGGCACAGAGGGCCAGTTCTGGCACTCAACCCTCAACGTGGCACAGCCACCTACTGTTCTCTGCCTGTCTGGGAGGACCCTGAAGATGGAGATCTCTCTCTGAGGTTCTGATTTCATACTCCGTGGCTGATTTCATACTTGCTAGCTCATATGGTTGGCAAGTATCTGCTGCCAATCCACAAGTTGCTTTCTTGTTTGGTTGTTTCATTTGTTGCGCTGAAGCATTTTAGTTTGGTGGAGTTCCACTTGTTCAGTCTTGCTTTCATTGCCTGAGCTTCCAGACACAAAAAGAAAAAGAGCCCTGCATGATCTCACCCACATGTGGAATCTAAAAGGACCAACACAGGAGCAGAGAGCCGAAGGGTGGTTATCAGGGAATTTGTGGAGGTGAAGGATGGGGAGACGTTGGTGTCAGAGGGGACAAAGTTGCAGTTTGTAGGATAAGTAAGTCTAGAGAGCTATACCATGATGACTGTAGTTAATAATACTATATTGAATACTGCAAATTTGTTCAGAGAGTAGGTGTCAGATACTCTTATCAAACTAGGAACAAGGAGGAGATATGTTAAATAGCTAAACTGTACTCATCATTCCATGTGTATATGTATATCAAGTCATTATGCTGTACACCTTAGATATTTAAATTTTTACTTAAAAATAAAATTAAATTGGTTGCAATTCTATAGACTAACAAAGAACCATCCGAAATGGAAATTAAGAAAACAATCTCATTTGCAATAGCATCTAAACCAATAAAATACTTGGGAATAAACTTAACCATGGAGACGAAAGACTTGTACACTGAAAACTATAAAACATTGTGAATAAAATTAAGAGACAAATGGACAGTCATCCCGTGTTCTCATGCTGGAAAACTTAATATTGTTAAAATGTCCATTCTACCCAAAGAGATCTCGAGACTCATGCTATTCCCATCAAAATTACACTTTTTTACAGAAATAGGAAAATAAATAATAAAATCTATATGGAACCACAAAAGACCCAGAATAGCCAAAATGGTCTTGAGAAAGAAGAACCAAGCTGGATGGATCACATCTCTGGATTTCAAAATATATTACAGAGCCAGAACCAATAAAATTGTATGGTATTGGAATAAAACCAGACATAGAAAGAAATAGAACAGAAGAGAGCGCAGATATAAACCCACAAATATACAGTCAAATGATCCTTGACAGGGGTGTCCAAAGCACACACTGAGACAAAGACAGTTTCTTCAACAAATGGTGTTGGGAAAACTGATGATCCCCAGGCATAAAAATGTAACACTGGACCTCTATATTACCCCACACACAAAATCAACTCAAAATGAATTAGAGACTCTAATGTAAGACCTGAAACTGTAAAACTCCTAGAATGGACAAAAGGAAAACCTTCATACCTTTGGTCTTGGCAATCACTTCTTGGCTATGGTACTAAAAGCACAGGTAACAAAATAAAAAATAAACAAGTGGTACTATGTCAAACTAAAAAGGTCATGCACAGGAAAGAAAACAACAGAATGAAAAAGCAACTGGTGGATTGGGGGAAAATACTTGCAAACCATATACCTGA